>NW_027182930.1:12500-37500 GCF_041146395.1 Eulemur rufifrons
AGCATTTAACCCTGACCCTACCCCTAATCCTTAATGATAACCCTAACACTAAATCCTCACCCTACGCCCAACAATTATCCCTAATCCTATCCCTTAACCCTAACCCTAATGCTAACCCCTAAACGTATCCCTCACCGTGACCAGTAAACCTAACCCTAACGTTTAACACAAACCATAGCACATAACTCTAACTCTAAAACTAACGCTAACCCTAACCCTAAACCCTAACTCTTAACCTTAACCCTAAGCGTTTACTCTCACGCTAACCTTTAATCCTAACCCTAATCCTAATCTTCAACCCTAAACCTAACACTTAACCCTAACCCTGTACCAAACCCTAACCCCTCATCTTATCCCTAACCGTAAACCTCAACCCTAAACCAAAGTGTAACCGTTAAACCTAAGGGTAACCTTTAACCCTAACCCTAATCCCTAACCCTAAGCCCTCACCCTAACACTAAACTTCATCCTTAACCCTAACCATAATCCTAACCCTAAATCTAATTGTCAGACTTCTTGCTTTCTTAGAGTTTAGAAAGCCTGCAATCCTCCCATGCCATGCGTGAAAGGAGGCTCTACCACTGCGTCCTGCATGAAACCCACGGGCCCATACCCAGAGTATGATAGAGTGTGTTCCCGGGTACAATCCCAGCCCCCTAAACTCCCCCCGCCCGCCCAATGCAGACAGGGCCCGTGCGCTAAGCATAAACAATACCTTTAACAGATAACCCTAACCCTGAACATAACACCCAACCCTGTTCCTATTTCTCCCCTTAACACGTAAACCTCACCGTGCGCCTAACTTTAACCTCTTATCCTAACGTTAATGCATAACCCATTTCCTGAGAACAACCCCTATCCCATAATTCTAACCCTATCTCCTAGTCATCACTGTGACACCTAATCCCTAACCCTAATTCTAAACCGCTAACCCTAACCGTAACCCTACCTACAACCCTAACACTGACAGTAACCCTTACTTCTAACCCCAACGCTATGCCTAACAAAAACCCTAACCCTTGACCCTATGACTTCACCCTAACCCCTAAGCCTTACCCTAACCCTTATCCCTAATCCTAATCCTAACCATTAAACCTAACCCTAGCTCTTAAAGCTAACCCTAAACCTTACCCTCACGACTAGACCTAATCCTGACACTAACCTAACACCTAACCCTAACCAGAACCCCTAAAGCTAAGCCTGAACCCTATCCCTAACCCTAGCAGTAAACTTTAACCCTAAACCTAAGCCCAACCCGTAACCCTAATCCTATCCTTTTACCCTAAAACTAACCCCTAAACCTAACCCCTATACCTCACCCTAACTCTAACCCCAATCCTAATTCTAACCATACCCCTTCATAAAACACTAACTCCTAACCGCTAACCCTAACACTAACCAAAAACCCTAATCACTAATCCCTAACCCTAACGCTTAACCTTTACCCTAACCGTTAACCCTCACCCTAAATCTTAACACTGACCCTAACCTTAACCTTTAACTCTAAGCCTAACCCTTAACCCTACAGTAAGGAAGACCCTTAATGCTAATGGGATCCCTTATCCCTAACCCTAACACTACAGCTAAAAATAACCCTAACCTTTGATCCTTAAACCTAACCCCTAACACTTACTTTAACCCCAAACCCTACCCTAATCCTAAGCATTAAACCTAATCCTATCTCTTAACCCTAACGCTAGCCCTTACCCTAACGCGTAGATCTAACCTAAATCTAACCTACCGCCTAATCCTAACCTTAAGCCCTAATGCTAACTCTAACCCTGAACCCTAAACCTACCCGTAACCCTTAACACTAACCCTATCCGTGAACCTTAACCCTGACCCTAACCATTACCCGCACCCAAGCATTTAACCCTGACCCTACCCCTAATCCTTAATGATAACCCTAACACTAAACCCTCACCCTACGCCCAACACTTATCCCTAATCCTATCCCTTAACCCTAACCCTAATGCTAACCCCTAAACGTAACCCTCACCGTGACCAGTAAACCTAACCCTAACCTTTAACACAAACCATGGCACATAACTCTAACTCTAAAACTAACCCTAACCCTAACCCTAAACCCTAACTCTTAACCTTAACCCTAAGCGTTAACTCTCACGCTAACCTTTAATCCTAACCCTAATCCTAATCTTCAACTCTAAACCTAACACTTAACCCTAACCCTGTACCAAACCCTAACCCCTCATCTTAACCCTAACCGTAAACCTCAACCCTAAACAAAAGTGTAACCGTTAAACCTAAGGGTAACCTAACCCTAACCCTAATCCCTAACCCTAAGCCCTCACCCTAACACTAAACTTCATCCTTAACCCTAACCATAATCCTAACCCTAAATCTAATTCTCAGACTTCTTGCTTTCTTAGAGTTTAGAAAGCCTGCAATCCTCCCATGCCATGCGTGAAAGGAGGCTCTACCACTGCGTCCTGCATGAAACCCACGGGCCCATACCCAGAGTATGATAGAGTGTGTTCCCGGGTACAATCCCAGCCCAATAAACTCCCCCCGCCCGCCCAATGCAGACAGGGCCCGTGCGCTAAGCATAAACAATACCTTTAACAGATAACCCTAACCCTGAACATAACACCCAACCCTGTTCCTATTTCTCCCCTTAACACGTAAACCTCACCGTGCGCCTAACTTTAACCTCTTATCCTAACGTTAATGCATAACCCATTTCCTGAGAACAACCCCTATCCCATAATTCTAACCCTATCTCCTAGTCATCACTGTGACACCTAATCCCTAACCCTAATTCTAAACCGCTAACCCTAACCGTAACCCTACCTACAACCCTAACACTGACAGTAACCCTTACTTCTAACCCCAACGCTATGCCTAACAAAAACCCTAACCCTTCACCCTAACCCTTCACCCTAACCCCTAAGCCTTACCCTAACCCTTAACCCTAATCCTAATCCTAACCATTAAACCTAACCCTAGCTCTTAAAGCTAACCCTAAACCTTACCCTCACGACTAGACCTAACCCTGACACTATCCTAACACCTAACCCTAACCAGAACCCCTAAAGCTAACGCTGAACCCTATCCCTAACCCTAGCAGTAAACTTTAACCCTAAACCTAAGCCCAACCCGTAACCCTAATCCTATCCTTTTACCCTAAAGCTAACCCCTAAACCTAACCCCTATACCTCACTCTAACTCTAACCCCAATCCTAATTCTAACCATACCCCTTCATAGAACACTAACTCCTAACCGCTAACTCTAACACTAACCAAAAACCCTAATCACTAATCCCTAACCCTAACGCTTAACCTTTACCCTAACCGTTAACCCTCACCCTAAATCTTAACCCTGACCCTAACCTTAACCTTTAACTCTAAGCCTAACCCTTAACCCTACAGTAAGGAAGACCCTTAATGCTAATGGGATCCCTTATCCCTAACCCTAACACTACAGCTAAACATAACCCTAACCTTTGATCCTTAAACCTAACCCCTAACACTTACTTTCACCCCAAACCCTAACCCTTATCCTAAGCTTTAAACCTAACCCTATCTCTTAACCCTAATGCTAGCCCTTACCCTAACACCTAGATCTAAGCCTAAATCTAACCTACCGCCTAATCCTAACCTTAAGCCCTAATGCTAACTCTAACCCTGAACCCTAAACCTACCCGTAACCCTTAACACTAACCCTATCCGTGAACCTTAACCCTGACCCTAACCATTACCCGCACCCAAGCATTTTATCCTGACCCTACCCCTAGTACTTAATGATAACCCTAACACTAAACCCTAACCCTAAGCCCAACACTTAACCCTAATCCTATCCCTTAACCCTAACCCTAACCCTAACCCTAATGCTAAACCCTAAACGTAACCCAAACCGTCACCAGTAAACCTAACCCTAACCTCTAACACAAACCATAGCACATAACTCTAACCCTAAAACTAACCCTAACCCTAACCCTAACCCTAAACCCTAACCCTTAACCTTAACCCTAAGCGTTAACTTTCACGGTATCCTTTAATCCTAACCCTAATGCTAATCTTCAGACATAAACCTAACCCTTAACCCTAACCCTGTACCAAACCCTAACCCCTCATCTTAACCCTAACCGTAAACCTCAACCCTACACAAAAGTGTAACCGTTAAACCTAAGGGTAACCTTTAACCCTAACCCTAATCCCTAACCCTAAGCCCTCACCCTAACACTAAACTTCATCCTTAACCCTAACCATAATCCTAACCCTAAATCTAATTCTCAGACTTCTTGCTTTCTTAGAGTTTAGAAAGCCTGCAATCCTCCCATGCCATGCGTGAAAGGAGGCTCTACCACTGCGTCCTGCATGAAACCCACGGGCCCATACCCAGAGTATCATAGAGTGTGTTCCCGGGTACAATCCCAGCCCCCTAAACTCCCCCCGCCCGCCCAATGCAGACAGGGCCCGTGCGCTAAGCATAAACAATACCTTTAACAGATAACCCTAACCCTGAACATAACACCCAACCCTGTTCCTATTTCTCCCCTTAACACGTAAACCTCACCGTGCGCCTAACTTTAACCTCTTATCCTAACGTTAATGCATAACCCATTTCCTGAGAACAACCCCTATCCCATAATTCTAACCCTATCTCCTAGTCATCACTGTGACACCTAATCCCTAACCCTAATTCTAAACCGCTAACCCTAACCGTAACCCTACCTACAACCCTAACACTGACAGTAACCCTTACTTCTAACCCCAACGCTATGCCTAACAAAAACCCTAACCCTTGACCCTAACCCTTCACCCTAACCCCTAAGCCTTACCCTAACCCTTAACCCTAATCCTAATCCTAACCATTAAACCTAACCCTAGCTCTTAAAGCTAACCCTAAACCTTACCCTCACGACTAGACCTAACCCTGACACTATCCTAACACCTAACCCTAACCAGAACCCCTAAAGCTAACCCTGAACCCTATCCCTAACCCTAGCAGTAAACTTTAACCCTAAACCTAAGCCCAACCCGTAACCCTAATCCTATCCTTTTACCCTAAAACTAACCCCTAAACCTAACCCCTATACCTCACTCTAACTCTAACCCCAATCCTAATTCTAACCATACCCCTTCATAGAACACTAACTCCTAACCGCTAACTCTAACACTAACCAAAAACCCTAATCACTAATCCCTAACCCTAACGCTTAACCTTTACCCTAACCGTTAACCCTCACCCTAAATCTTAACCCTGACCCTAACCTTAACCTTTAACTCTAAGCCTAACCCTTAACCCTACAGTAAGGAAGACCCTTAATGCTAATGGGATCCCTTATCCCTAACCCTAACACTACAGCTAAACATAACCCTAACCTTTGATCCTTAAACCTAACCCCTAACACTTACTTTCACCCCAAACCCTAACCCTTATCCTAAGCTTTAAACCTAACCCTATCTCTTAACCCTAATGCTAGCCCTTACCCTAACACCTAGATCTAAGCCTAAATCTAACCTACCGCCTAATCCTAACCTTAAGCCCTAATGCTAACTCTAACCCTGAACCCTAAACCTACCCGTAACCCTTAACACTAACCCTATCCGTGAACCTTAACCCTGACCTTAACCATTACCCGCACCCAAGCATTTTATCCTGACCCTACCCCTAGTACTTAATGATAACCCTAACACTAAACCCTAACCCTAAGCCCAACACTTAACCCTAATCCTATCCCTTAACCCTAACCCTAACCCTAACCCTAATGCTAAACCCTAAACGTAACCCAAACCGTCACCAGTAAACCTAACCCTAACCTCTAACACAAACCATAGCACATAACTCTAACCCTAAAACTAACCCTAACCCTAACCCTAACCCTAAACCCTAACCCTTAACCTTAACCCTAAGCGTTAACTTTCACGGTATCCTTTAATCCTAACCCTAATGCTAATCTTCAGACATAAACCTAACCCTTAACCCTAACCCTGTACCAAACCCTAACCCCTCATCTTAACCCTAACCGTAAACCTCAACCCTAAACCAAAGTGTAACCGTTAAACCTAAGAGTAACCTTTAACATTTACCCTAATCCCTAACCCTAAGCCCTCACCCTAACACTAAACTTCATCCTTAACCCTAACCATAATCCTACCCCTAAATCTAATTCTCAGACTTCTTGCTTTCTTAGAGTTTAGAAAGCCTGCAATCCTCCCATGCCATGCGTGAAAGGAGGCTCTACCACTGTGTCCTGTATGAAACCCACGGGCCCATACCCAGAGTATGATAGAGTGGGTTCCCGGGTACAATCCCAGCCCCCAAAACTCCCCCACGCCCGCCTAATGCAGACAGGGCCCGTGCGCTAAGCATAAACAATACCTTTAACAGATAACCCTAACCCTGAACATAACACCCAACCCTGTTCCTATTTCTCCCCTTAACACGTAAACCTCACCGTGCGCCTAACTTTAACCTCTTATCCTAACGTTAATGCATAACCCATTTCCTGAGAACAACCCCTATCCCATAATTCTTTTTTTTTTTTTTTTTTTTTTTGAGACAGAGTCTCACTCTGTTGCCCAGGCTAGAGTGAGTTCCGTGGCGTCAGCCTAGCTCACAGCAACCTCAAACTCCTGAGCTCAAGCGATCCTCCTGTCTCAGCCTCCCGAGTAGCTGGGACTACAGGCATGCGCCACCATGCCCGGCTAATTTTTTCTCTATATATTTTTAGCTGTCCATATAATTTCTTTCTATTTTTAGTAGAGGTGGGGTCTCGCTCTTGCTCAGGCTGGTCTCGAACTCCTGAGCTCAAATGATCCGCCCACCTCGGCCTCCCAGAGTGCTAGGATTACAGGCGTGAGCCACCGCGCCCGGCCCCTATCCCATAATTCTAACCCTATCTCCTAGTCATCACTGTGACACCTAATCCCTAACCCTAATTCTAAACCGCTAACCCTAACCGTAACCCTACCTACAACCCTAACACTGACAGTAACCCCTACTTCTAACCCCAACGCTATGCTTAACAAAAACCCTAACCCTTGACCCTAACCCTTTACCCTAACCCTAAGCCTTACCCTAAACCTTAACCCTAATCCTAATCCTAACCATTAAACCTAACCCTAGCTCTTAAAGCTAACCCTAAACCTTACCCTCACGACTAGACCTAACCCTGACACTAACCTAACACCTAACCCTAACCAGAACCCCTAGAGCTAACCCTGAACCCTATCCCTAACCCTAGCAGTAAACTTTAACCCTAAACCTAAGCCCAACCCGTAACCCTAATCCTATCCTTTTACCCTAAAACTAACCCCTAAACCTAACCCCTATACCTCACCCTAACTCTAACCCCAATCCTAATTCTAACCATACCCCTTCGTAAAACACTAACTCCTAACCGCAAACCCTAACACTAACCAAAAACCCTAATCACTAATCCCTAACCCTAACGCTTAACCTTTACCCTAACCGTTAACCCTAACCCTAAATGTTAACACTGACCCGAACCTAAAACTTTAACTCTAAGCCTAACCCTTAACCCTACAGTAAGGAAGACCCTTAATGCTAATGGGATCCCTTATCCCTAACCCTAACACTACAGCTAAAAATAACCCTAACCTTGGATTCTTAAACCTAACCCCTAACACTTACTTTAACCCCAAACCCTAACCCTAATCCTAAGCATTAAACCTAACCCTATCTCTTAATCCTAACGCTAGCCGTTACCCTAATGCCTAGATCTAACCCTAAATCTAACCTACCGCGTAATACTAACCTAAAGCCCTAATGCTAACTCTAACCCTTAACCCTAAACCTACCCGTAACCCTTGACACTAACCCTATCCATGAACCTTAACCCTGACCCTAACCATTACCCGCAACAAGCATTTAACCCTGACCCTACCCCTAGTCCATAATGCTAACCCTAACACTAAACCCTAACCCTAAGCCCAACACTGAACCCTAATCCTATCCCTTAACCCTAACCCTAATGCTAATCCCTAAACATAACCCTAACCGTCACCATTAATCCTAACCCTAACCTCTAACACAAACCATAGCACATAACTCTAACCCTAAAACTAACCCTAACCCTATCCCTAACCCTAAACCTTAACACTTAACCTTAACCCTAAGAGTTAACTCTCACACTAACCTTTAATCCTAACCCTAATCCTAATCTTCAACCCTAAACCTAACACTTAATCCTAATCCTGTACCTAACCCTAACCCCTCATCTTAACCCTAACCGTAAACCTCAACCCTAAACTAAAGTGTAACCGCTAAACTTAAGAGTAACCTTTAACCCTAACCCTAATCCCTAACCCTAAGCCCTCACCATAACACTAAACTTCATCCTTAACCCTAACCAGAATCCTAACCCTAAATCTAATTCTCAGACTTCTTGCTTTCTTAGAGTTTAGAAAGCCTGCAATCCTCCCATGCCATGCGTGAAAGGAGGCTCTACCACTGTGTCCTGCATGAAACCCACAGGCCCATACCCAGAGTATGATAGAGTGGGTTCCCGGGTACAATCCCAGCCCCCTAAACTCCCCCAGCCCGCCTAATGCAGACAGGGCCCGTGCGCTAAGCACAAACAATACCTTTAACAGATAAACCTAACCCTGAACATAACACCCAACCCTGTTCCTATTTCTCCCCTTAACACGTAAACCTCACCGTGCGCCTAACTTTAACCTCTTATCCTAACGTTAATGCATAACCCATTTCCTGAGAAGAACCCCTATCCCATAATTCTAACCCTATCTCCTAGTCATCACTGTGACACCTAATCCCTAACCCTAATTCTAAACCGCTAACCCTAACCGTAACCCTACCTACAACCCTAACACTGACAGTAACCCTTACTTCTAACCCCAACGCTATGCCTAACAAAAACCCTAAGCCTTGACCCTAACCCTTCACCCTAACCCCTAAGCCTTACCCTAACCCTTAACCCTAATCCTAATCCTAACCATTAAACCTAACCCTAGCTCTTAAAGCTAACCCTAAACCTTACCCTCACGACTAGACCTAACCCTGACACTAACCTAACACCTAACCCTAACCAGAACCCCTAAAGCTAACCCTGAACCCTATCCCTAACCCTAGCAGTAAACTTTAACCCTAAACCTAAGCCCAACCCGTAACCCTAATCCTATCCTTTTACCCTAAAACTAACCCCTAAACCTAATCCCTATACCTCACCCTAACTCTAACCCCAATCCTAATTCTAACCATACCCCTTCATAAAACACTAACTCCTAACCGCTAACCCTAACACTAACCAAAAACCCTAATCACTAATCCCTAACCCTAACGCTTAACCTTTACCCTAACCGTTAACCCTCACCCTAAATCTTAACACTGACCCTAACCTTAACCTTTAACTCTAAGCCTAACCCTTAACCCTACAGGAAGGAAGACCCTTAATGCTAATGGGATCCCTTATCCCTAACCCTAACACTACAGCTAAAAATAACCCTAACCTTGGATCCTTAAACCTAACCCCTAACACTTACTTTAACCACAAACCCTAACCCTAAACCTAAGCATTAAACCGAAACCTATCTCTTAACACTAACGCTAGCCCTTACCCTAACGCCTAGATCTAACCCTAAATCTAACCTACCGCCTAATCCTAACCTTAAGCCCTAATGCTAACTCTAACCCTGAACCCTAAACCTACCCGTAACCCTTAACACTAACCCTATCCGTGAACCTTAACCCTGACCCTAACCATTACCCGCACCCAGGCATTTAACCCTTTCCCTACCCCTAATCCTTAATGATAACCCTGACACTAAACCCTAACTCTAAGCCCAACACTTAACCCTAATCCTATCCCTTAACCCTAACCCTAATGCTAACCCCTAAACGTAACCCTAACCGTGACTAGTAAACCTAACCCTAACCTCTAACACAAACCATAGCACATAACTCTAACCCTAAAACTAACCCTAACCCTAACCATAACCCAAAACCCTAACTCTTAACCTTAACACTAAGCGTTAACTCTCACGCTAACCTTTAATCCTAACCCTAATCCTAATCTTCAACCCTAAACCTAACACTTAACCCTAACCCTGTACCAAACCCTAACCCCTCATCTTAACCCTTAGCGTAAACCTCAACCGTAAACCAAAGTGTAACCGTTAAACTTAAGAGTAACCTTTAACCCTAACCCTAATCCCTAACCCTAAGCCCTCACCCTAACACTAAACTTCATCCTTAAACCTAACCAGAATCCTAACCCTAAATCCAATTCTCAGACTTCTTGCTTTCTTAGAGTTTAGAAAGCCTGCAATCCTCCCATGCCATGCGTGAAAGGAGGCTCTACCACTGTGTCCTGCATGAAACCCACGGGCCCATACCCACAGTATGATAAAGTGGGTTCCCGGGTACAATCCCAGCCCCCTAAACTCGACCCGCCCGCCTAATGCAGACAGGGCCCGTGCGCTAAGCATAAACAATACCTTTAACAGATAACCCTAACCCTGAACATAACACCCAACCCTGTTCCTGTTTCTCCCCTTAACACGTAAACCTCACCGTGCGCCTAACTTTAACCTCTTATCCTAACGTTAATGCATAACCCATTTCCTGAGAACAACCCCTATCCCATAATAATAACCCTATCTCCTAGTCATCACTGTGACACCTAATCCCTAAACCTAATTCTAAATCCCTAACCCTAACCGTAACCCTACCTACAACCCTAACACTGACAGTAACCCTTACTTCTAACCCCAACGCTATGCCTAACAAAAACCCTAACCCTTGACCCTAACCCTTCACCCTAACCCCTAAGCCTTACCCTAACCCTTAACCCTAATCCTAATCCTAACCATTAAACCTAACCCTAGCTCTTAAAGCTAACCCTAAACCTTACCATCACGACTAGACCTAACCCTGACAGTAACCTAACACCTAATCCTAACCAGAACCCCTAAAGCTAACCCTGAACCCTATCCCTAACCCTAGCAGTAAACTTTAACCCTAAACCTAAGCCCAACCCGTAACCCTAATCCTATCCTTTTACCCTAAAACTAACCCCTATACCTCACCCTAACTCTAACCCCAATCCTAATTCTAACCATACCCCTTCATAAAACACTAACTCCTAACCGCTAACCCTAACACTAACCAAAAACCCTAATCACTAATCCCTAACCCTAACGCTTAACCTTTACCCTAACCGTTAACCCTCACCCTAAATCTTAACACTGACCCTAACCTTAACCTTTAACTCTAAGCCTAACCCTTAACCCTACAGTAAGGAAGACCCTTAATGCTAATGGGATCCCTTATCCCTAACCCTAACACTACAGCTAAAAATAACCCTAACCTTGGATCCTTAAACCTAACCCCTAACACTTACTTTAACCCCAAACCCTAACCCTAATCCTAAGCATTAAACCTAAACCTATCTCTTAACCCTAACGTTAGCCCTTACACTAAGGCCTAGATCTAACCCTAAATCTAACCTACCGCCTAATCATAAACTTAAGCCCTAATGCTAACACTAACCCTGAACCCTAAACCTACCCTTAACCCTTAACACTAACCCTATCCGTGAACCTTAAACCTGACCCTAACCATTACCCGCACCCAAGCATTTAACCCTGACCCTAACCCTAATCCTTAATGATAACCCTAACACTAAACCCTAACCTTAAGCCCAACACTTATCCCTAATCCTATCCCTTAACCCTAACCCTACCCCTAACCCTAATGCTACCCCCTAAACGTAACCCTAACCGTGACCAGTAAACCTAACCCTACCTCTAACTCAAACCATAGCACATAACTCTAACCCTAAAACTAACCCTAACCCTAACCCTAACCCTAAACCGTAACTCTTAACCCTAACACTAAGCGTTAACTCTCACGCTAACCTTTAATCCTAACCCTAATCCTAATCTTCAACCCTAAACCTAACACTTAACCCTAACCCTGTACCTAACCCTAACCCCTCATCTTAACCCTAACCGTAAACCTCAACCCGAAACCAAAGTGTAACCGTTAAACTTAAGAGTAACCTTTAACCCTAACCCTAATCCCTAACCCTAAGCCCTCACCCTAACACTAAACTTCATCCTTAACCCTAACCAGAATCCTAACCCTAAATCTAATTCTCAGACTTCTTGCTTTCTTAGAGTTTAGAAATCCTGCAATCCTCCCATGCCATGCGTGAAAGGAGGCTCTACCACTGTGTCCTGCATGAAACCCACGGGCCCATACCCAGAGTATGATAGAGTGGCTTCCCGGGTACAATCCCAGCCCCCTAAACTCCCTCCGCCTGCCTAATGCAAACAGGGCCCGTGAGCTAAGCATAAACAATACCTTTAACAGATAACCCTAACCCTGAACATAACACCCAACCCTGTTCCTATTTCTCCCTTTAACACGTAAACCTCACCGTGCGCCTAACTTTAACCTCTTATCCTAACGTTAATGCATAACCCATTTCCTGAGAACAACCCCTATCCCATAATTCTAACCCTATCTCCTAGTCATCACTGTGACACCTAATCGCTAACCCTGATTTTAAACCGCTAACCCTAACCGTAACCCTACCTACAACCCTAACACTGACAGTAACCCTTACTTCTAACCCCAGCGCTATGCCTAACAAAAACCCTAACCCTTGACCCTAACCCTTCACCCTAACCCCTAAGCCTAACCCTAACCCTTAACCCTAATCCTAATCCTAACCATTAAACCTAACCCTAGCTCTTAAAGCTAACCCTAAACCTTACCCTCACGACTAGACCTAACCCTGACACTAACCTAACACCTAACCCTAACCAGAAACCCTAAAGCTAACCCTGAACGCTATCCCTATCCCTAGCAGTAAACTTTAACCCTAAACCTGAGCCCAACCCGTAATCCTAATCCTATCCTTTTACCCTAAAACTAACCCATAAATCTAACCCCTATACCTCACCCTAACTCTAACCCCAATCCTAATTCTAACCATACCCCTTCATAAAACACTAACTCCTAATCGCTAACCCTAACACTAACCAAAAACCCTAATCACTAATCCCTAACCCTAACGCTTAACCTTTACCCTAACCGTTAACCCTCACCCTAAATCTTAACACTGACCCTAACCTTAACCTTTAACTCTAAGCCTAACCCTTAACCGTACAGGAAGAAAGATCCTTAATGCTAATGGGATCCCTTATCCCTAACCCTAACACTACAGCTAAAAATAACCCTAACCTTTGATCCTTAAACCTAACCCCTAACATTTACTTTAACCCCAAACCCTAACCCTAATCCTAAGCATTAAACCTAACCCTATCTCTTAACCCTACACTAGCCCTTACCATAACGCCTAGATCTAACCCTAATTCTAACCTCCCGCCTAATCCTAACCTTAAGCCCTAATGCTAACTCTAACCCTGAACCCTAAACCTACCCGTAACCCTTAAAACTAACCCTATCCGTGAACCTTAACCCTGACCCTAACCATTACCCGCACCCAAGCATTTAACCCTGACCCTAACCCTAATCCTTAATGATAACCCTAACACTAAACCCTAACCCTAAGCCCAACACTTAACCCTAATCCTATCCCTTAACCCTAACCCTAACCCTAATGCTAACCCCTAAACGTAACCCTAACCGTGACCAGTAAACCTAACCCTAACCTCTAACACAAACCATAGCACGTAACTCTAACCCTAAAACTAACCCTAACCCTAACCCTAACCCTAAACCCTAACACTTAACCTTAACCCTAAGCATTAACTCTCACGCTAACCTTTAATCCTAACCCTAATCCTAATCTTCAACCCTAAACCTAACACTTAACCCTAACCCTGTACCTAACCCTAACTCCTCATCTTAACCCTAACCGTAAACCTCAACCCTAAACAAAAGTGCAACCGTTAAACCTAAGAGTAACCTTTAACCCTAACCCTAAGCCCTAACCCTAAGCCTTCAACCTAACACTAAACTTCATCCTTAACCCTAACCATAATCCTACCCCTAAATCTCATTCTCAGACTTCTTGCTTTCTTAGAGTTTAGAAAGCCTGCAATCCTCCCATGCCATGCGTGAAAGGAGGCTCTACCACTCTGTCCTGCATCAAACCCACGGGCCCATACCCAGAGTATGATAGAGTGGGTTCCCGGGTACAATCCCAGCCCCCTAAACTCCCCCTGCCCGCCTAATGCAGACAGGGCCCGTGCGCTAAGCATAAACAATACCTTTAACAGATAACCCTAACCCTGAACATAACACCCAACCCTGTTCCTCTTTCTCCCCTTAACACGTAAACCTCACCGTGCGCCTAACTTTAACCTCTTATCCTAACGTTAATGCATAACCCATTTCCTGAGAACAACCCCTATCCCATAATTCTAACGCTATATACTAGTCAAAACTGTGACACCTAATCCCTAACCCTAATTCTAAACCGCTAACCCTAACCGTAACCCTACCTACAACCCTAACACTGACAGTAACCCTTACTTCTAACCCCAACGCTATGCCTAACAAAAACCCTAACCCTTCACCCTAACCCTTCACCCTAACCCCTAAGCCTTACCCTAACCCTTAACCCTAATCCTAATCCTAACCATTAAACCTAACCCTAGCTCTTAAAGCTAACCCTAAACTTTACCCTCACGACTAGACCTAACCCTGACACTAACCTAACACCTAACCCTAACCAGAACCCCTAAAGCTAACACTGAACCCTATCCCTAACCCTAGCAGTAAACTTTAACCCTAAACCTAAGCCCAACCCGTAACCCTAATCCTATCCTTTTACCCTAAAACTAACCCCTAAACCTAACCCCTATACCTCACCCTACCTCTAACCCCAATCCTAATTCTAACCATACCCCTTCATAAAACACTAACTCCTAACCGCTAACCCTAACACTAACCAAAAACCCTAATCACTAATCCCTAACCCTAACGCTTAACCTTTACTCTAACCGTTAACCCTCACCCTAAATCTTAACACTGACACTAACCTTAACCTTTAACTCTAAGCCTAACCCTTAACCCTACAGTAAGGAAGACCCTTAATGCTAATGGGATCCCTTTTACCTAACCCTAACACTACAGCTAAAAATAACCCTAACCTTGGATCCTTAAACCTAACCCCTAAAATTTACTTTAACCCCAAACCCTAACCCTAATCCTAAGCATTAAACCTAACCCTATCTCTTAACCCTAATGCTAGCCCTTACCCAAACGCCTAGATCTAAGCCTAAATCTAACCTACCGCCTAATCCTAAACTTAAGCGCTAATGCTAACTCTAACCCTGAACTCTAAACCTACCCGTAACCCTTAACACTAACCCTATCCGTGAACCTTAACCCTGACCTTAACCATTACCCGCACCCAAACAATTAACCCTGACCCTACCCCTAGTCCTTAATGATAACCCTAACACTAAACCCTAACCCTAAGCCCAACACTTAACCCTAATCCTATCCCTTAACCCTAACCCTAACCCTAACCCTAATGCTAACCCCTAAACGTAACCCTAACCGTCACCAGTAAACCTAACCCTAACCTCTAACACAAACCATAGCACATAACTCTAACCCTAAAACTAACCCTAACCCTAAACCTAACCCTAAACCCTAACTCTTAACCTTAACCCTAAGCGTTAACTCTCACTCTATTCTATAATCCTAACCCTAATCCTAATCTTCAACCCTAAACCTAACACTTAACCCTAACCCTGTACCAAACCCTCACCCCTCATCTTAACCCTAACCGTAAACCTCAACCCTAAACCAAAGTGTAACCGTTAAACCTAAGAGTAACCTTTAACCCTAACCCTAATCCCTAACCCTAAGTCCTACGCTAACACTAAACTTCATCCTTAACCCTAACCACAATACTACCCCTAAATCTAATTCTCAGACTTCTTGCTTTCTTAGAGTTTAGAAAGCCTGCAATCCTCCCATGCCATGCGTGAAAGGAGGCTCTACCACTGTGTCCTGTATGAAACCCTCGGGCCCATACCCAGAGTATGATAGAGTGGGTTCCCGTGTATAATCCCAGCCCCCAAAACTGCTCCCCGCCCGCCTAATGCAGACAGGGCCCGTGCCTTAAGCATAAACAATACCTTTAACAGATAACCCTAACCCTGAACATAACACCCAACCCTGTTCCTATTTCTCCCCTTAACACGTAAACCTCACCGTGCACCTAACTTTAACCTCTTATCCTAACGTTAATGCATAACCCATTTCCTGAGAACAACCCCATCCCATAATTCTAACCCTATCTCCTAGTCATCACTGTGACACCTAATCCCTAACCCTAATTCTAAACCGCTAACCCTATCCGTAACCCTACCTACAACCCTAACACTGACAGTAACCCTTACTTCTAACCCCAACGCTATGCCTAACAAAAACCCTAACCCTTCACCCTAACCCTTCACCCTAACCCCTAAGCCTTACCCTAACCCTTAACCCTAATCCTAATCCTAACCATTAAACCTAACCGTAGCTCTTAAAGCTAACCCTAAACCTTACCCTCACGACTAGACCTAACCCTGACACTATCCTAACACCTAACCCTAACCAGAACCCCTAAAGCTAACCCTGAACCCTATCCCTAACCCTAGCAGTAAACTTTAACCCTAAACCTAAGCCCAACCCGTAACCCTAATCCTATCCTTTTACCCTAAAACTAACCCCTAAACCTAACCCCTATACCTCACTCTAACTCTAACCCCAATCCTAATTCTAACCATACCCCTTCATAGAACACTAACTCCTAACCGCTAACTCTAACACTATCCAAAAACCCTAATCACTAATCCCTAACCCTAACGCTTAACCTTTACCCTAACCGTTAACCCTCACCCTAAATCTTAACCCTGACCCTAACCTTAACCTTTAACTCTAAGCCTAACCCTTAACCCTACAGTAAGTAAGACCCTTAATGCTAATGGGATCCCTTATCCCTAACCCTAACACTACAGCTAAACATAACCCTAACCTTTGATCCTTAAACCTAACCCCTAACACTTACTTTCACCCCAAACCCTAACCCTTATCCTAAGCTTTAAACCTAACCCTATCTCTTAACCCTAATGCTAGCCCTTACCCTAACACCTAGATCTAAGCCTAAATCTAACCTACCGCCTAATCCTAACCTTAAGCCCTAATGCTAACTCTAACCCTGAACCCTAAACCTACCCGTAACCCTTAACACTAACCCTATCCGTGAACCTTAACCCTGACCCTAACCATTACCCGCACCCAAGCATTTTATCCTGACCCTACCCCTAGTACTTAATGATAACCCTAACACTAAACCCTAACCCTAAGCCCAACACTTAACCCTAATCCTATCCCTTAACCCTAACCCTAACCCTAACCCTAATGCTAAACCCTAAACGTAACCCAAACCGTCACCAGTAAACCTAACCCTAACCTCTAACACAAACCATAGCACATAACTCTAACCCTAAAACTAACCCTAACCCTAACCCTAACCCTAAACCCTAACCCTTAACCTTAACCCTAAGCGTTAACTTTCACGGTATCCTTTAATCCTAACCCTAATGCTAATCTTCAGACATAAACCTAACCCTTAACCCTAACCCTGTACCAAACCCTAACCCCTCATCTTAACCCTAACCGTAAACCTCAACCCTAAACCAAAGTGTAACCGTTAAACCTAAGAGTAACCTTTAACATTTACCCTAATCCCTAACCCTAAGCCCTCACCCTAACACTAAACTTCATCCTTAACCCTAACCATAATCCTACCCCTAAATCTAATTCTCAGACTTCTTGCTTTCTTAGAGTTTAGAAAGCCTGCAATCCTCCCATGCCATGCGTGAAAGGAGGCTCTACCACTGTGTCCTGTATGAAACCCACGGGCCCATACCCAGAGTATGATAGAGTGGGTTCCCGGGTACAATCCCAGCCCCCAAAACTCCCCCACGCCCGCCTAATGCAGACAGGGCCCGTGCGCTAAGCATAAACAATACCTTTAACAGATAACCCTAACCCTGAACATAACACCCAACCCTGTTCCTATTTCTCCCCTTAACACGTAAACCTCACCGTGCGCCTAACTTTAACCTCTTATCCTAACGTTAATGCATAACCCATTTCCTGAGAACAACCCCTATCCCATAATTCTTTTTTTTTTTTTTTTTTTTTTTTTTTTGAGACAGAGTCTCACTCTGTTGCCCAGGCTAGAGTGAGTTCCGTGGCGTCAGCCTAGCTCACAGCAACCTCAAACTCCTAGCTCAAGCGATCCTCCTGTCTCAGCCTCCCGAGTAGCTGGGACTACAGGCATGCGCCACCATGCCCGGCTAATTTTTTCTCTATATATTTTTAGCTGTCCATATAATTTCTTTCTATTTTTAGTAGAGGTGGGGTCTCGCTCTTGCTCAGGCTGGTCTCGAACTCCTGAGCTCAAATGATCCGCCCACCTCGGCCTCCCAGAGTGCTAGGATTACAGGCGTGAGCCACCGCGCCCGGCCCCTATCCCATAATTCTAACCCTATCTCCTAGTCATCACTGTGACACCTAATCCCTAACCCTAATTCTAAACCGCTAACCCTAACCCTAACCCTACCTACAACCCTAACACTGACAGTAACCCCTACTTCTAACCCCAACGCTATGCTTAACAAAAACCCTAACCCTTGACCCTAACCCTTTACCCTAACCCTAAGCCTTACCCTAAACCTTAACCCTAATCCTAATCCTAACCATTAAACCTAACCCTAGCTCTTAAAGCTAACCCTAAACCTTACCCTCACGACTAGACCTAACCCTGACACTATCCTAACACCTAACCCTAACCAGAACCCCTAAAGCTAACCCTGAACCCTATCCCTAACCCTAGCAGTAAACTTTAACCCTAAACCTAAGCCCAACCCGTAACCCTAATCCTATCCTTTTACCCTAAAACTAACCCCTAAACCTAACCCCTATACCTCACCCTAACTCTAACCCCAATCCTAATTCTAACCATACCCCTTCGTAAAACACTAACTCCTAACCGCAAACCCTAACACTAACCAAAAACCCTAATCACTAATCCCTAACCCTAACGCTTAACCTTTACCCTAACCGTTAACCCTAACCCTAAATGTTAACACTGACCCGAACCTAAAACTTTAACTCTAAGCCTAACCCTTAACCCTACAGTAAGGAAGACCCTTAATGCTAATGGGATCCCTTATCCCTAACCCTAACACTACAGCTAAAAATAACCCTAACCTTGGATTCTTAAACCTAACCCCTAACACTTACTTTAACCCCAAACCCTAACCCTAATCCTAAGCATTAAACCTAACCCTATCTCTTAATCCTAACGCTAGCCGTTACCCTAATGCCTAGATCTAACCCTAAATCTAACCTACCGCGTAATCCTAACCTAAAGCCCTAATGCTAACTCTAACCCTTAACCCTAAACCTACCCGTAACCCTTGACACTAACCCTATCCATGAACCTTAACCCTGACCCTAACCATTACCCGCAACAAGCATTTAACCCTGACCCTACCCCTAGTCCATAATGCTAACCCTAACACTAAACCCTAACCCTAAGCCCAACACTTAACCCTAATCCTATCCCTTAACCCTAACCCTAATGCTAATCCCTAAACGTAACCCTAACCGTCACCATTAATCCTAACCCTAACCTCTAACACAAACCATAGCACATAATTCTAACCCTAAAACTAACCCTAACCCTATCCCTAACCCTAAACCTTAACTCTTAACCTTAACCCTAAGAGTTAACTCTCACACTAACCTTTAATCCTAACCCTAATCCTAATCTTCAACCCTAAACCTAACACTTAATCCTAATCCTGTACCTAACCCTAACCCCTCATCTTAACCCTAACCGTAAACCTCAACCCTAAACTAAAGTGTAACCGCTAAACTTAAGAGTAACCTTTAACCCTAACCCTAATCCCTAACCCTAAGCCCTCACCATAACACTAAACTTCATCCTTAACCCTAACCAGAATCCTAACCCTAAATCTAATTCTCAGACTTCTTGCTTTCTTAGAGTTTAGAAAGCCTGCAATCCTCCCATGCCATGCGTGAAAGGAGGCTCTACCACTGTGTCCTGCATGAAACCCACAGGCCCATACCCAGAGTATGATAGAGTGGGTTCCCGGGTACAATCCCAGCCCCCTAAACTCCCCCAGCCCGCCTAATGCAGACAGAGCCCGTGCGCTAAGCACAAACAATACCTTTAACAGATAACCCTAACCCTGAACATAACACCCAACCCTGTTCCTATTTCTCCCCTTAACACGTAAACCTCACCGTGCGCCTAACTTTAACCTCTTATCCTAACGTTAATGCATAACCCATTTCCTGAGAACAACCCCTATCCCATAATTCTAACCCTATCTCCTAGTCATCACTGTGACACCTAATCCCTAACCCTAATTCTAAACCGCTAACCCTAACCGTAACCCTACCTACAACCCTAACACTGACAGTAACCCTTACTTCTAACCCCAACGCTATGCCTAACAAAAACCCTAAGCCTTGACCCTAACCCTTCACCCTAACCCCTAAGCCTTACCCTAACCCTTAACCCTAATCCTAATCCTAACCATTAAACCTAACCCTAGCTCTTAAAGCTAACCCTAAACCTTACCCTCACGACTAGACCTAACCCTGACACTAACCTAACACCTAACCCTAACCAGAACCCCTAAAGCTAACCCTGAACCCTATCCCTAACCCTAGCAGCAAACTTTAACCCTAAACCTAAGCCCAACCCGTAACCCTAATCCTATCCTTTTACCCTAAAACTAACCCCTAAACCTAATCCCTATACCTCACCCTAACTCTAACCCCAATCCTAATTCTAACCATACCCCTTCATAAAACACTAACTCCTAACCGCTAACCCTAACACTAACCAAAAACCCTAATCACTAATCCCTAACCCTAACGCTTAACCTTTACCCTAACCGTTAACCCTCACCCTAAATCTTAACACTGACCCTAACCTTAACCTTTAACTCTAAGCCTAACCCTTAACCCTACAGGAAGGAAGACCCTTAATGCTAATGGGATCCCTTATCCCTAACCCTAACACTACAGCTAAAAATAACCCTAACCTTGGATCCTTAAACCTAACCCCTAACACTTACTTTAACCACAAACCCTAACCCTAAACCTAAGCATTAAACCGAAACCTATCTCTTAACACTAACGCTAGCCCTTACCCTAACGCCTAGATCTAACCCTAAATCTAACCTACCGCCTAATCCTAACCTTAAGCCCTAATGCTAACTCTAACCCTGAACCCTAAACCTACCCGTAACCCTTAACACTAACCCTATCCGTGAACCTTAACCCTGACCCTAACCATTACCCGCACCCAGGCATTTAACCCTTTCCCTACCCCTAATCCTTAATGATAACCCTGACACTAAACCCTAACTCTAAGCCCAACACTTAACCCTAATCCTATCCCTTAACCCTAACCCTAATGCTAACCCCTAAACGTAACCCTAACCGTGACTAGTAAACCTAACCCTAACCTCTAACACAAACCATAGCACATAACTCTAACCCTAAAACTAACCCTAACCCTAACCATAACCCAAAACCCTAACTCTTAACCTTAACACTAAGCGTTAACTCTCACGCTAACCTTTAATCCTAACCCTAATCCTAATCTTCAACCCTAAACCTAACACTTAACCCTAACCCTGTACCAAACCCTAACCCCTCATCTTAACCCTTAGCGTAAACCTCAACCCTAAACCAAAGTGTAACCGTTAAACTTAAGAGTAACCTTTAACCCTAACCCTAATCCCTAACCCTAAGCCCTCACCCTAACACTAAACTTTATCCTTAAACCTAACCAGAATCCTAACCCTAAATCTAATTCTCAGACTTCTTGCTTTCTTAGAGTTTAGAAAGCCTGCAATCCTCCCATGCCATGCGTGAAAGGAGGCTCTACCACTCTGTCCTGCATGAAACCCACGGGCCCATACCCAGAGTATGATAAAGTGGGTTCCCGGGTACAATCCCAGCCCCCTAAACTCGACCCGCCCGCCTAATGCAGACAGGGCCCGTGCGCTAAGCATAAACAATACCTTTAACAGATAACCCTAACCCTGAACATAACACCCAACCCTGTTCCTGTTTCTCCCCTTAACACGTAAACCTCACCGTGCGCCTAACTTTAACCTCTTATCCTAACCTTAATGCATAACCCATTTCCTGAGAACAACCCCTATCCCATAATAATAACCCTATCTCCTAGTCATCACTGTGACACCTAATCCCTAAACCTAATTCTAAATCCCTAACCCTAACCGTAACCCTACCTACAACCCTAACACTGACAGTAACCCTTACTTCTAACCCCAACGCTATGCCTAACAAAAACCCTAACCCTTCACCCTAACACCTAAGCCTTACCCTAACCCTTAACCCTAATCCTAATCCTAACCATTAAACCTAACCCTAGCTCTTAAAGCTAACCCTAAACCTTACCATCACGACTAGACCTAACCCTGACACTAACCTAACACCTAACCCTAACCAGAACCCCTAAAGCTAACCCTGAACCCTATCCCTAACCCTAGCAGTAAACTTTAACCCTAAACCTAAGCCCAACCCGTATCCCTAATCCTCTCCTTTTACCCTAAAACTAACCCCTAAACCTAACCCCTATACCTCACCGAACTCTAAACCAAATAGTAATTCTAACCATAACCCTTCATAAAACACTAACTCCTAACCGCTAACCCTAACTCTAACCAAAAACCCTAATCACTAATCCCTAACCCTAACGCTTAACCTTTACCCTAACCGTTAACCCTAACCCTAAATGTTAACACTGACCCGAACCTAAAACTTTAACTCTAAGCCTAACCCTTAACCCTACAGTAAGGAAGACCCTTAATGCTAATGGGATCCCTTATCCCTAACCCTAACACTACAGCTAAAAATAACCCTAACCTTTGATCCTGAAACCTAACCCCTAACACTTACTTTAACCCCAAACCCTAACCCTAATCCTAAGCATTAAACCTAACCCTATCTCTTAATCCTAACGCTAGCCGTTACCCTAATGCCTAGATCTAACCCTAAATCTAACCTACCGCGTAATCCTAACCTAAAGCCCTAATGCTAACTCTAACCCTTAACCCTAAACCTACCCGTAACCCTTGACACTAACCCTATCCATGAACCTTAACCCTGACCCTAACCATTACCCGCAACAAGCATTTAACCCTGACCCTACCCCTAGTCCATAATGCTAACCCTAACACTAAACCCTAACCCTACGCCCAACATTTAAACCTAATCCTATCCCTTAACCCTAACCCTAATGTTAATCCCTAAACGTAACCCTAACCGTCACCAGTAATCCTAACCCTAACCTCTAACACAAACCATAGCACATAACTCTAACCCTAAAACTAACCCTAACCCTATCCCTAACCCTAAACCTTAACTCTTAACCTTAACACTAAGAGTTAACTCTCACACTAACCTTTAATCCTAACCCTAATCCTAATCTTCAACCCTAAACCTAACACTTAACCCTAATCCTGTACCTAACCCTAACCCCTCATCTTAACCCTAACCGTAAACCTCAACCCTAAACCAAAGTGTAACCGCTAAACTTAAGAGTAACCTTTAACCCTAACCCTAATCCCTAACCCTAAGCCCTCACCATAACACTAAACTTCATCCTTAACCCTAACCATAATCCTACCCCTAAATCTAATTCTCAGACTTCTTGCTTTCTTAGAGTTTAGAAAGCCTGCAATCCTCCCATGCCATGCGTGAAAGGAGGCTCTACCACTGTGTCCTGCATGAAACACACAGGCCCATACCCAGAGTAGGATAGAGTGGGTTCCCGGGTACAATCCCAGCCCCCTAAACTCCCCCAGCCCACCTAATGCAGACAGGGCCCGTGCGCTAAGCACAAACAATACCTTTAACAGATAAACCTAACCCTGAACATAACACCTAACCCTGTTCCTATTTCTCCCCTTAACAGGTAAACCTCACCGTGCGCCTAACTTTAACATCTTATCCTAACGTTAATGCATAACCCATTTCCTGAGAACAACCCCTATCCCATAATTCTAACCCTATCTCCTAGTCATCACTGTGACACCTAATCCCTAACCCTAATTCTAAACCGCTAACCCCAACCGTAACCCTACCTACAACCCTGACACTGACAGTAACCCTTACTTCTAACCCCAACGCTATGCCTAACAAAAACCCTAACCCTTGACCCTAACCCTTCACCCTAACCCCTAAGCCTTACCCTAAGCCTTAACCCTAATCCTAATCCTAACCATTAAACCTAACCCTAGCTCTTAAAGCTAACCCTAAACCTTACCCTCATGAGTAGACCTTATCCTGACACTAACCTAACCCCTAACCCTAACCAGAACCCCTAAAGCTAACCCTGAACCCTATCCCTAACCCTAGCAGTTAACTTTAACCATAAACCTAAGACCAACCCGTAACCCTAATCCTATCCTTTTACCCTAAAACTAACCCCTAAACCTAACCCCTACACCTCACCCTAACTCTAACCCCAATCCTAATTCTAACCATACCCCTTCATAAAACACTAACTCCTAACCGCTAACCTTAACACTAACCAAAAACCCTAATCACTAATCCCTAACCCAAATGCTTAACCTTTACCCTAACCGTTAACTCTAAAACTAAATCTTAACACTGACCCTAACCTTAACCTTTAACTCTAAGCCTAACCCTTAACCCTACAGTAAGGAAGACCCTCAATGCTAATGGGATCCCTTATCCCTAACCCTAACACTACAGCTAAAATTAACCCTAACCTTGGATTCTTAAACCTAACCCCTAACACTTCCTTTAACCCCAAACCCTAACCCTGATCCTAAGCATTAAACCTAACCCTATCTCTTAACCCGAACGCTAGCCCTTACCCTAACGCCTATATCTAACCCTGAATCTAACCTACCGCCTAATCCTAACCTTAAGCCCTAATGCTAACTCTAACCCTGAAACCTA
>NW_027182930.1:80000-137500 GCF_041146395.1 Eulemur rufifrons
TAGAAAGCCTGCAATCCTCCCATGCCATGCGTGAAAGGAGGCTCTACCACTGTGTCCTGCATGAAACCCACGGGCCCATAACCAGGGTATGATAGAGTGGTTTCCCGGGTACAATCCCTGCCCGCTAAACTCCCCCCGCCCGCCTAATGCAGACAGGGCCCGTGTGCTAAGCATAAACAATACCTTTAACAGATAACCCTAACCCTGAACATAACACCCAACCCTGTTCCTATTTCTCCCCTTAACACGTAAACCTCACCGTGCGCCTAACTTTAACCTCTTATCCTAACGTTAATGCATAACCCATTTCCTGAGAACAACCCCTATCCCATAATTCTAACCCTATCTCCTAGTCTTCACTGTGACACCTAATCCCTAACCCTAATTCTAAACCGCTAACCCTAACCGTAACCCTACCTACAACCCTAACACTGACAGTAACCCTTACTTCTAACCCCAACGCTATGCCTAACAAAAACCCTAACCCTTGACCCTATCCCTTCACCCTAACCCCTAAGCCTTACCCTAACCCTTAACCCTAATCCTAATACTAACCATTAAACCTAACCATAGCTCTTAAAGCTAACCCTAAACCTTACCCTCACGACTAGACCTACCCTGACACTAACCTAACACCTAACCCTAACCAGAACACCTAAACCTAACCTGAACCCTATCCCGAACCCTAGCAGTAAACTTTAACCCTAAACCTAAGCCCAACCCGTAACCCTAATCCTATCCTTTTACCCTAAAACTAACCCCTAAACCTAACCCCTATACCTCACCCTACCTCTAACCCCAATCCTAATTCTAACCATACCCCTTCATAAAACACTAACTCCTAACCGCTAACCCTAACACTAACCAAAAACCCTAATCACTAATCCCTAACCCTAACGTTTAACCTTTACCCTAACCGTTAACCCTACCCCAAATCTTAACACTGACCCTAACCTTAACCTTTAACTCTAAGCCTAACCCTTAACCCTACAGTGAGGAAGACCCTTAATGCTAATGGGATCCCTTATCCCTAACCCTAACACTACAGCTAAAAATAACCCTAACCTTTGATCCTTAAACCTAACCCCTAACACTTACTTTAACCCCAAACCCTAACCCTAATCCTAAGCATTAAACCTAACCCTATATCTTAACCCTAACGCTAGCCCTTACCCTAACGCCTAGATCTAACCCTAAGTCTAACCTACCGCCTAATCCTAACCTTAAGCCCTAAGGCTAACTCTAACCCTGAACCCTAAACCTACCCGTAACCCTTAACACTAACCCTTTCCGTGAACCTTAACCCTGACCCTAACCATTACCCGCACCCAAGCATTTAACCCTGACCCTAACCCTAATCCTTACTGCTAACCCTAACACTAAACCCTAACCCTAAGCCCAACACTTATCCCTAATCCTATCCCTTAACCCTAACCCTAACCCTAATGCTACCCCCTAAACGTAACCCTAACCGTGACCAGTAAACCTAACCCTAACCTCTAACACAAACCATAGCACATAACTCTAACCCTAAAACTAACCCTAACTCTAACTCTAAACCCTAACTCTTAACCTTAACCCTAAGCGTTAACTCTCACGCTAACCTTTAATCCTAACCCTAATCCTAATCTTCAACCCTAAACCTAACACTTAACCCTAACCCTGTACCAAACCCTAACCCCTCATCTTCACCCTAACCGTAAACCTCAACCCTAAACCAAAGTGTAACCGTTAAACCTAAGAGTAACCTTTAACCCTAACCCTAATCCCTAACCCTAAGCCCTCACCCTAACACTAAACTTCATCCTTAACCCTAACCATAATCCTAACCCTAAATCTAATTCTCAGACTTCTTGCTTTCTTAGAGTTTAGAAAGCCTGCAATCCTCCCATGCCATGCGTGAAAGGAGGCTCTACCACTGTGTCCTGCATGAAACCCACGGGCCCATACCCAGAGTATGATAGAGTGGGTTCCCGGGTACAATCCCAGCCCCCTAAAATCCCCCCGCCCGCCTAATGCAGACAGGGCCCGTGCGCTAAGCATAAACAATACCTTTAACAGATAACTCTAACCCTGAACGTAACACCCAACCCTGTTCCTATTTCTCCCCTTAACACGTAAACCTCACCGTGCGCCTAACTTTAACCTCTTATCCTAACGTTAATGCATAACCCATTTCCTGAGAACAACCCCTATCCCATAATTCTAACCCTATCTCCTAGTGATCACTGTGACACCTAATCCCTAAACCTAATTCTCAACCGCTAACCCTAACCGTAACCCTACCTACAACCCTAACACTGACAGTAACCCTTACTTCTAACTCCAACGCTATGCCTAATAAAAACCCTAACCCTTGACCCTAACCCCTAATCCTTACCCTAACCCTTAACCCTAATCCTAATCCTACCCATTAAACCTAACCCTAGCTCTTAAAGCTAACCCTAAACCTTACCCTCACGACTAGACCTAACCATGACACTAACCTAACACCTAACCCTCACCAGAACCCCTAAAGCTAACCCTGAACCCTATCCCTAACCCTAGCAGTAAACTTTAACCCTTAACCTAATCCCAACCCGTAACCCTAATCCTATCCTTTTACCCTAAAACTAACCCCTAAACCTAACCCCTATACCTCACCCTAACTCTAACCCCAATCCTAATTCTAACCATACCCCTTCATAAAACACTAACTCCTAACCGCTAACCCTAACTCTAACCAAAAACCCTAATCACTAATCCCTAACCCTAACGCTTAGCCTTTACCCTAAGAAGTAGGAGAGTCATATGTATGAACGGTTACATTCACGCAGAGAAAGAAACTGTTGGGTGGTGTTTGTACGCATGTTAATCTATACTTTGGAGGAAGTTCGAGAGTCATATCTGGGGAAAATTGCAGTCACTTAGAGAAAGCAACAATCGGGGGCCGTTTTGTAGATCTGCTAAATTCTATTTTGGAAGAAGAGTGAAATTCATATGTGGGAACGCTTATGTTCACTCAGAGAAATCAATGATAGGGCAGTGTTTCGTTGGGATGCTAAAGTGTAGTTTGGAAGAAGTTCGCGAGTCTTATATAAGAAAGCTTACAGTCACCTAGAGAAAGTAACTCTCGGCAGATTGTTTCTAAGCGTGCTAAACTCTAATTTGCATCAATTGTGAGAGTCAAACATGGGAACGCTTACATTCACTCAGAGAACGCAACGTTTGGGTGGTGGTTTGTAAGCATTCTAAACTGTATTTTGGAGGAAGTAGGAGAGTCATATATACGAATGCTTACATTCACGCAGAGAAAGCAACTCTGTGATCGTATTTTGTTGGCATGCTAAACTGTGGTTTGGAAGAAGTTCGAGAGCCTTATATAGGAAAGATTACAGTGACACAGAGAAAACAACTCTCTGTAGTTTGTTGGTAGGTCTACTAAACTGTAATTTGGATGATGTGTGAGAACGCTTGCATTCACTCAGAGAAAGAACTTTGTCGTGGTGGTTTGTAGGAATAACAACTGTAGTTCGAAGAAGTAGGAGAGTCATATATGAACGGTTACATTCACGCAGAGAAAGCAACTGTGGAGTGGCGTATGTAATCATCATAATCTGTAGTTTGGAGGAAGTTCGAGAGTCATATCTGGGGAAAATTAGAGTCATTTAGAGAAAGGAACAATCGGGGGCTGGTGTGTAGGTCTGCTAAATTTTATTTTGGAAAAAGAGTGAGAGTCATATATGGGAACGCTTATGTTGACTCAGAGAAATCAACGATGGGGCGCTGTATTGTTGGCATGCCAAACTGTAGTTTGGAAGAAGTTCGAAAGTCTTATATAGGAAAGTTTACAGTCACCTAGAGAAAGCAACTCACAGGAGGTGGTTTGTAAGCCGCTAAACTCTAATTTGGATGAAGTGAAAGAGGCATACATGGATACGCTTCATTCACTCAGAGAAAGGTAAATTGGGGTGCCAGTTTGTAGGTATACTAACTCCAGTTTGGAAGAAGTACTAGAGTCATATATATGAACGCTTATATGGACGCAGAGAAAGCAACTATGGGGTGGTGTTTTGTAGGCCTGCTAAAATATAGTTTGGAAGAAGTTCGAAAGCAGACAGTCACTTAGAGAAAGCAACTCTTGGCGGTGGATTTTTAGGTCTGCTAAATTGTATTTTGAAAGAAGTACCAGAGTCATATATTCAAACGCTTACATTCATGCAGAGAAAGGAACTGTGGGGTGGTGTTTTCTAGGCGTGCTAAACTCTAGTTTGGACGAAGTTTGAGAATCACATATAAGAAAGCTTAGAGTCACATAGAGAAAGCAAATCTCTGGGTGTGGAATGTAGGCGTGCTAAACTCTATTTTGGTTTAGATTGAGAGTCATATATGGAAAGGGTTACATTCACTCAGAGAAAGCAACGATGGTGTGGTGGTTTGTAGGCATACTAAACTCTAGTTTGGAAGAAGTAAGAAAATGATATATGGGAACGCTTACATTCATGCAGAGAAAGCAATTATGGGGTGGCTTTTTTGTACCCATGCTAATCTCTAGTTTGGAAGAAGTTATATAGGAAAGCGTACACTCATTTATAGAAACCAACTTTCGGGGGATGAAGGGTAGGCCTGCAAAACTCTACTTTGGAAGAAGTGGGAGAGTCATATTGGGGACCACGTACATTGACTCAGAGAAATCGAGGATGGGGTTGTGTTTTGTAGGCATACTAAACTCTAGTTTGGAGAAAGTACGAGAATCATATATAGGAACGCTTACATTCATGCAGAGAAAGCAACTATGGAGTGAGGTTTGTATGCCTACTAAACTATAGTTTGGAGGAAGTTTAGAATCTTATATAGCAAAGCTTACAGTCACCTAGAGAGAGCAACTCTTGGGAGATGATTTCTAAGCCTGATAATTTGCACCAACTCTTAAAGTTAAGTATGGGAAGGTTTACATCCACTCAGAACGCAAGGTTTGGGTTGCAGTTTGTGGCCTTAATTGTAGTTCGGAAGAAGTAGGAAAGTCATATATATGAACGGTTACATTCACGCAGACAAACCAGCTATGGAGTGATGTGTGTATGCCTACTAAACTATAGTTTGGAGGATGTTCGAGAGTCATATCTGGAAAGCTTACAGTCATTTAGAGAAAGAAACTCTCAGGGGGTGGTTCGTAGGCCTGCTAAACTCTATTTTCAAAGAAGTGTTAAAATCATATACAGGAACGCTTACATTCACTCAGAGAAAGCAACGTTGGGGTGGCCGTTAGTGAGCATACTAAACTCTACTTTGGAAGAGGTACAAGAGACATAAATACGAACGCTTACATTAACACAGAGAAAGCAAATACGGGGTGCTGTAGTGCAGGCATGCTAAACTATAGATTAGAAGAAGTTCGAAAGCTGACAGTCACTTAGAGAAAGCAACTCTTGGCGGGTGATTTTTAGGTCTGCTAAATTGTACTTTGAAAGACGTACCAGAGTCATATACAAACGCTTACATTCATGCAGAGAAAGAAACTATGGGGTGATGTGTTGTGGGGATGCTAAACTGCAGTTTGGAAGGTGTTCGAGAGTGTTATATAGGATAGCTTACAGTCACCTAGAGAAAGCAACACTCGGGACAGCTTTACAAGCCTCTAAACACTAATTAGCAGCAATTGTGAGAGTCAAACATGGGAACGCTTACATTCACTCAGAGAACGCAACGTTTGGGTGGCTGGTTTTTAAGCATTCTAAACTGTATTTTGGAGGAAGTAGGAGAGTCATATATACGAATGCTTACATTCACGCAGAGAAAGCAACTCTGTGGTCGTATTTTGTTGGCATGCTAAACTGTGGTTTGGAAGAAGTTCGAGAGCCTTATATAGGAAAGATTACAGTGACACAGAGAAAACAACTCTCTGTAGTTTCTTGGTAGCTCTGCTAAACTGTGATTTGGATGAAGTGTGAGAACGCTTGCATTCACTCAGAGAAAGAACTTTGTCGTGGTGGTTTGTAGGAATAACAACTGTAGTTCGAAGAAGTAGGAGAGTCATATATGAACGGTTACATTCACGCAGAGAAAGCAACTGTGGGGTGGCGTAGGTAATCATCATAATCTGTAGTTTGGAGGAAGTTCGAGAGTCATATCTGGGGAAAATTAGAGTCACATAGAGAAAGGAACAATCGGGGGCTGGTGTGTAGGTCTGCTAAATTCTATTTTGGAAGAAGAGTGAGAGTCATATATGGGAACGCTTATGTTGACTCAGAGAAATCAACGATGGGACGCTGTATTGTTGGCATGCTAAACTGTAGTTTGGAAGAAGTTCGAGAGTCTTATATAGGAAAGTTTACAGTCACCTAGAGAAAACAACTCACAGGAGGTGGTTTGTAAGCCGCTAAACTCTAATTTGGATGAAGTGAAAGAGGCATACATGGATACGCTTCATTCACTCAGAGAAAGGTAAATTGGGGTGCCGGTTTGTAGGTATACTAACTCCAGTTTGGAAGAAGTACTAGAGTCATATATATGAACGCTTATATGGACGCAGAGAAAGCAACTATGGGGTGGTGTTTTGTAGGCCTGCTAAAATATAGTTTGGAAGAAGTTCGAAAGCAGACAGTCAGAGAAAGCAACTCTCGGCGGTTCATTTTTCGGTCTGCTGAATTGTATTTTGAAAGAAATACCAGAGTCATATATTCAAACGCTTACATTCATGCAGAGAAAGCAACTCTGGGGTGGTGTTTTCTAGGCATGCTAAACTCTAGTTTGGACGAAGTTTGAGAATCACATATAAGAAAGCTTAGAGTCGCTTAAAGCAAATCTCTGGGTGTGGAATGTAGGCGTGCTAAACTCTATTTTGGTTTCGGAGTGAGAGTCATATATGGGAAGGCTTACATTCGCTCAGAGAAAGCAACGATGGTGTGGTGGTTTGTAGGCATACTGAACTCTAGTTTGGAAGAAGTAGGAGAATGATATATGGGAACGCTTACATTCATGCAGAGAAAGCAGTTATGGGGTGGCTTTTTTGTAGCCATGCTAATCTCTATTTTGCAAGAAGTTAAAGAGAAATATATAGGAAAGCGTACCGTCATTTATAGAAACCAACTTTCGGGGGATGGTTTGTAGGCCTGCAAAACTCTACTTTGGAAGAAGGGGGAGAGTCATATGGGGGACTGGGTACATTCACTCGGAGAAATCAACGATGGGGTTGTGGTTTGTAGGCATACTAAACTCTAGTTTGGAAGAAGGACGAGAATCATATATAGGAACGCTTACATTCATGCAGAGAAAGCAACTATGGAGTGATGTTTGTATGCCTACTAAACGATAGTTTGGAGGATGTTCGAGAGTCATATCTGGAAAGCTTACAGTCATTTAGAGAAAGCAACTCTCTCGGGATGTTTCGTAGGCCTGCTAAACTCTATTTTCAATGAAGTGTTCGAATCATATACAGGAACGCTTACATTCACTCAGAGAAAGCAACGTTGGGGTGGCCGTTTTTGAGCATACTAAACTCTACTTTGGAAGAGGTACGAGAGACATAAATACGAACGCTTACATTAACACAGAGAAAGCAAATACGGGGTGTGTAATGCAGGCATGCTAAACTATAGATTGGAAGATGTTCGAAAGCTGACAGTCACTTAGAGAAAGCAACTCTTGGCGGGTGATTTTTAGGTCTGCGAAATTGTATTTTGAAAGACATACCAGAGTCATATACAAACGCTTACATTCATGCAGAGAAAGAAACTATGGGGTGATGTGTTGTTGGCATGCTAAACTGCAGTTTGGAAGGAGTTCGAGAGTGTTATATAGGATAGCTTACAGTCACCTAGAGAAAGCAACACTCGGGACAGCTTTACAAGCCTCTAAACACTAATTAGCAGTAATTGTGAGAGTCAAACATGGGAACACTTACATTCACGGAGAGAACACAACGTTTGGGTGGTGGTTTGTAGGCATAATAACTGTAGTTCGGAAGAAGTAGGAGAGTCATATGTATGAACGGTTACATTCACGCAGAGAAAGAAACTGTTGGGTGGTGTATGTACGCATGTTAATCTATACTTTGGAGGAAGTTCGAGAGTCATATCTGGGGAAAATTGCAGTCACTTAGAGAAAGCAACAATCGGGGGCCGTTTTGTAGATCTGCTAAATTCTATTTTGGAAGAAGAGTGAAATTCATATGTGGGAACGCTTATGTTCACTCAGAGAAATCAACGATAGGGCAGTGTTTCGTTGGGATGCTAAAGTGTAGTTTGGAAGAAGTTTGCGAGTCTTATATAAGAAAGCTTACAGTCACCTAGAGAAAGTAACTCTCGGCAGATTGTTTCTAAGCGTGCTAAACTCTAATTTGCATCACTTGTGAGAGTCAAACATGGGAACGCTTACATTCACTCAGAGAACGCAACGTTTGGGTGGTGGTTTGTAAGCATTCTAAACTATTTTGGAGGAAGTAGGAGAGTCATATATACGAATGCTTACATTCACGCAGAGAAAGCAACTCTGTGATCGTATTTTGTTGGCATGCTAAACTGTGGTTTGGAAGAAGTTCGAGAGCCTTATATAGGAAAGATTACAGTGACACAGAGAAAACAACTCTCTGTAGTTTCTTGGTAGGTCTGCTAAACTGTGATTTGGATGATGTGTGAGAACGCTTGCATTCACTCAGAGAAAGAACTTTGTCGTGGTGGTTTGTAGGAATAACAACTGTAGTTCGAAGAAGTAGGAGAGTCATATATGAACGGTTACATTCACGCAGAGAAAGCAACTGTGGAGTGGCGTATGTAATCATCATAATCTGTAGTTTGGAGGAAGTTCGAGAGTCATATCTGGGGAAAATTAGAGTCATTTAGAGAAAGGAACAATCGGGGGCTGGTGTGTAGGTCTGCTAAATTTTATTTTGGAAAAAGAGTGAGAGTCATATATGGGAACGCTTATGTTGACTCAGAGAAATCAACGATGGGGCGCTGTATTGTTGGCATGCTAAACTGTAGTTTGGAAGAAGTTCGAAAGTCTTATATAGGAAAGTTTACAGTCACCTAGAGAAAGCAACTCACAGGAGGTGGTTTGTAAGCCGCTAAACTCTAATTTGGATGAAGTGAAAGAGGCATACATGGATACGCTTCATTCACTCAGAGAAAGGTAAATTGGGGTGCCAGTTTGTAGGTATACTAACTCCAGTTTGGAAGAAGTACTAGAGTCATATATATGAACGCTTATATGGACGCAGAGAAAGCAACTATGGGGTGGTGTTTTGTAGGCCTGCTAAAATATAGTTTGGAAGAAGTTCGAAAGCAGACAGTCACTTAGAGAAAGCAACTCTTGGCGGTGGATTTTTAGGTCTGCTAAATTGTATTTTGAAAGAAGTACCAGAGTCATATATTCAAACGCTTACATTCATGCAGAGAAAGGAACTGTGGGGTGGTGTTTTCTAGGCGTGCTAAACTCTGAGAAAGCAAGAAGTCTGAGAATTAAATTTAGGGCTAGGATTAGGGTTAGGGTTAGCAATATAGGTTACTGTTATGGTGAGGGCTTAGGGTTAGGGGTTTCAGTTAGGGTCAGGGTTAAAGGTTAGTGTTAGGTTTAACAGTTACAGTTAGGTTTAGGGTTAAGCTTTAAGGTTTAAGCTTAGGGTTAAGATTAGGGGTTAGGTTTTGGTACAGGGTAAGGGTTAAGTGCTAGGTTTAGGCTCAAAGATTAGGATTAGGGTTAGGGTTAAGGTTTAGTGTGAGGGTTAACGGTTAGGGTTAAGGTTAAGTGTTAGGTTTATGGGTTAGGCTTACGGTTAAGTGTTCATGTTAGGTTTAGGGTTAGAGTTAAGTGTTATGGTTAGGGTTAGGGGTTTGGGTTAGGTTTAGGGTTCATGGTTAAGGTTACATTTAGGGGTTAGGTTTAGGGTAAGCGTTTAGTGTTAGTGTTGGGCATTAGGGTCAGGGCTTAGGTAGGGTTAGGGGTTAGGGTCAGTGTTTGGGCTTTGATTTGGCGGTTAGTTTAAGGGTACAGGACCTGTGTAATCTATGGTGAGAAGGGTGCAGAATGTTTCCATGCGACACTACACCATCGGATCCTGGGCCTTTGGCCCAGACCTACTTGCAGGACTCATGCGGAAACTCTACTCACGCATTGCATGGTTGTATTTTAGGCTTGGTTAACTCTGAGAATGGAAGTAGTGTGAGAAATAGGGTTATGGTTAGGGTTAAGGGTTTGGTGTTAGGGGTTAGGGTTCAAGTGAGGTTTAGTGGTTAGGGACTAGGATTTAGGGTTAGTGTTAGGGTTAGGGGTTAGTTTTGCGTTAGGGGCTAGGGTTAGATTTATGGTTGGGGTTAGTGTTAGGGTTAGGATTAGGCATCAGGGTTAGTGTTAGGGTTAAAGGATAGGATTGGCGTTAAGTGTTTAGGCTTAGGGTTTGTGTTAAGTGTTAGGGTTGGGGTTTAGGCTTAGGGTTACGGTTTGAGTTAAGCTCTAGGGTGAGGGTTAAAGATTAGGCTTAGGATTATTGGTTAGGGATAGAGTTATGTTTAAGGGTTAGGGATAGGGTTAGGTTTAGGGTTCAGTGTTAGGGTTAGCATTAGGGGTTAGGGTTAGGGTTAGGGGTTAGGCGTAGTGATGTATTAAGGGCTATGGTTAGAATTAGGATTGGGGTTAGTGTTAGGTTTAGGGTTAGGGGTTAGGTTTAGGGTTAAGGGATAGGATTATGGTTAAGGGTTGGGCGTAGCTTTAGGGTTAAGATTTAGTGTTAGGGTCCGGTTTAAGGGTTAGGGTGAGGGTTAACGGTTAGGGTTAGGGTTGGGGTTAGGGGTTAGGGATATAGTTAGTATTAAGTGTTAGAGTTAGGTTTAGGGTTCAGGGTTAGGGTTAGCTTTAGGGGTTATGATTAGGGTTAGGTGTTAGTTTAGTGTTAGTGTTAGGTCTAGGCGTCAGGGTAAGGTTTAGGGTTAGGGTTAAGAGCTAAGGTTGGGTTTAGTGGTTAGGATTAGGGTTAGGGTTAGGAGTTAGGGTAAAGGGTCAAGGGTTAGCATTATTTTTAGCCATAGCTTTGGCGTTAGGAGTAAGGGTTAGGTTCAGTGTTAGGGTAACAGTAGGTTACCGTAACAGTAACTACGTAGGGTAACAGTTAGTGTTAGTGGTTTAGAATTAGGGTTAGGGATTAGTTGTCACAGTTATGACTAGGAGATAGGGTTAGAATTATGGGATAGGGGTTAATCTCAGGGTAAGTGTTATGCATTAACGTTAGGATAAGAGGTTAAAGTTCAGGTTACGGTGAGGTTTACATTCTAAGGTGAGCAATAGAATCAGGGTTAAATGTTATTTTCAGGGTTAGAGTTTTGGGTGAGGTGTAGAGTTTATGCTTAGGGCACGGGCCTTGTCTGCATTAGGCGGGGGGGGGTTAGGGGGCTGGGATTGTCACCAGGAACCCACTCTATCGTACTCTGGTTATGGGCCCCAGCGGTTCATTCAGGACACAGTGGAAGAGCCTCCTTTCACGCATGGCATGGGAGGATTGTAGGCTTTCTAAACTCTAAGAAAGCAAGAAGACTGAGAATTAGATTTAGGGTTAGGGTTAGGGTTCGGGTTAAGGATCAAGGTTAGTATTAGGGTGAAGGCTTAGAGTTAGGGGTTACGGGTAGCGTTACAGGTTACTCTTAGTTTTAACCGTTACAGTTAGGTTCAGGCTTAAGGTTTATGGTTAGGTTTAAGGTTAGGGTTTAGGGTTTGGTACAGGATTAGGGTTAAATATTAGGTTTAGGGTTAAAGATTACGATTAAGGTTAGGTTTAAAGGTTAGTGTGAGGGTTAACAGTCAGGGTTAAAGTTAAGAGTTAGGGTTAGGGTTAGTGTTAGGATTAAGGGTTCATGTTAGGTTTAGGGTTAGAGTTAAGTGCTATGGTTAGCGCTCGAGGTTAGGGTTAGGTTTAGGGTTCACAGTTAGGGTTACGTTTAGAGGTTAGCATTAGGGTTAGGGATTAGCTTTAGGGTAAGAGTTTAGAGTTAGTGTTGGGCTTTAGGCTCAGGGCTTAGGTTTAGGGTCAGAGGTTAGGGTTGATGTTAGGGCTTAGATTTAGTGGTTAGTTTAAGGGCACAGGACCTGTTTATTCTACAGTGAGAGGGGTTAGGGTTAGGGTTAGGGTTGTCGTAGGGGTTAAGGTTAGATTTAACCTTGGGGTTAGTGTTAGGGTTAGGATTAGGGGGTTAGTGTTAGGGTTAGGGGTTAAAAACACCTACAGCCAGCCCTAACCCGATTTCTGACACTTCTTCCATTCTCAGAGTTAACCAAGCCTACAATACAGCCATGTCATGCGTGAGAAGAGGCTCCACCTGAGTCCTGTATGTAGGTCTTGGCCCAAGGCCCAGCGTACGGTGGTGTTGTGTCGCAGCGACCCTGTGCACCACTCTCACCATAGATTAAACAGGTCCTGTGCCCTTAAACTAACCGCTAAATCTCAGCCCTAACACTAATCCTAACCCCTAACCCTAAAAGTTATCCTTAACCCTACTGTTAACACTCAAACTAACCCTTAACTCTAACCCTTGTGATGATCTTTAACCCTAACCCTAACACTTAACCCTAACCCTGTACCAAACCATAACCCCTAAGCTTAACCCTAACCCTAAACCTAAACCCTAAGTCTAACTGTAACTGTTAAACCTAACAGTAACTTTTAACCCTAAAACTAACCGTATCCCCTTACCCGAAGCCCTCACCCTAAGATTAAACTTCATCCCTAACCATAACGATAATCCTAACCTTAAATCTAATTCTCAGACTTCTTACTTTCTTAGAGATTTGAAAGCTTACAAACCTCCTTTACCATGCGTGAAATCAGGCTCTGCCAGAGTGTCCTACAAGAAACCCATGGGCCCATACCCTGCATACGATAGAGTGGGTTTCTGGTGACAATCGCATCCCCCTCAATCCCACTCCTAGGGCAGACAGGGCCCATACCCTAAGCAAAACCCTACCCCTCACTCATAATTCTAACCCTGATCCTATTGCTCACCTTAACACATAAACCTCACCGTAAACCTAACTTTAACCACTTATCCTAACATTAATGCATAACACTTATGCTAAGAACAACCCCTATCACTTAATTCTAACCCTAACTCCTAGCCATAACAGTAACCCCTAATCCCTAACCCTAATTCTAACCACTAAACATTACCTTAACCCTACAAACAACCCTAATACTAACCCTAACCTTAAACGCTAACCCTAACCTTATCCCTAAACATAACCTTAAAAGTTTACCCTAAACCCTAACCCTATCCCCTAACCCTAAGCCTAAACCTTAATTCTGATCCTAATCCTAACAATTAAACCTAACCCTAACCCTTAACCCTAACACTAACCCTTACCTTAATGCCGAGACCTAATCTTAGCAGTAAAGCTACCTCTAACCCTAACCCTAGACCTTAAACCTAACACTATCCCTAACTTATAACCCTAACCCTAACTGTTAACCCTCACCCTAACCCTTAACTCGGACCATAACACTAACCCTTAACCCTAACCCTATCCCTTAATGCTAACCCTAAGCCTTAACCCTTAACCCTAATCCTATCCCTTAACCCTAACCCTAACCCCTAACCCTAACCCTAACCCTAACCCCAACCCTAAATCTATCTCTAGTCCCTAACCCAACCCTAACCGTTAACCCCTAATGCTAACATTAACCCTAACCCCTAATCCCTAACACCTAACCCTCACGCGAACACTAACCCCTAACCCCAAACACCTAACCCTAATCATAACCATAATTCTCACACTTCCTCCATTCTCAGAGTTAGCCAAGCCTACAATAAAACCATGCCATGCGTGAGAAGAGGCTCTGCCTGAGACCTGCATGTAGGTCTGGGCCCAAGGCCTAGGGTACGATGGTGTGGTGTGGCGATGACCCATTCTGCACACTTCTCACCATAGATTACACAGGTCCTGTGCCCTTAAAATAACCTCTAAATCTAAGCCCTAACGCTAACTCTAACACTAACCCTTAACCCTAAACTTAAGCCCTGACCCTAACGCCCAACACTAACATTAAACCCTTACCCTAATCCTTACCCATAACCCTAATGCCTAAACGTAACCCTAACGATGAACCCTAAACCTAACCCTAACCCCAAACCCTAACCATAACACTTAACTCTAACCCTAAACCTAACACGAACACTTAAACCTAAACTTAACCACTAACCCTAACACTTAACCTTAACCCTAACCGTTAACTCTCACACTAACCCTTAAACCTAACCCTAATCGTAATCTTTAACCCTAAACCTAACAGTTAACCCTTACCCTGTACCAAAACCTAACCCCTAACCTTAACCTTAACCCTAACACTTGACCCTAAAGCTAACTGTAACCATTAAACCTAACACTAACCTTTAACCCTGACCGTAACTCTAACCCCTAACCCTAAGCCCTCACCCTAATGCTAAACTTTATCCTTAACACTAACCATAATCCTATCCCTAAATCTAATTCTCAGACTTCTTGCTTTCTCAGAGTTTAGAAAGCCTACAATCCTCCCATGCCATGCGTGAAAAGAGGCTCTGCCACTGTGTCCTGCATGAAACCCAGGGACCCATACCCAGTGTACGATAGAGAAAGTTCTCGGCCACAATCCTAGACCCCTAATCCTCCCGCCTAGTGCAGACAGGGCCCGTGCCCTAAGCATAAAAAGTACGCCTAACATATAACCCTAACCTTGAACGTAACACCTAACCCTGATCCTACTGCTCACCTTATCATGTAGACCACACTGTAACCCTAACTTTAACCGCATCTCCTAAAGTTAATGCATAACACTTACACTGAGAACAACGCCTATCCCATAATTCTAACCCTAAATCTTAGCCATAACCATAAAACCTAATCCCTAACCCTAATTCTAAACTGCTAACCCTAACCTTAACACTACCAACAACCCTAACCCTAACCCTAACCCTAACCCTCACCCCTAATCCTACCCTATGCCTAAAAGTAACCCTAACTCCTAACCCTTATCCCTAACCAAAAGCCCTGTCCCTAACCATAAGACTTAAGTCTCACCCTTATACCCTAACCCTAATACAAATCCTTAAGCCTAACCCCCAATCCTAACAATTAACCTTAACCCTAGCTGTTAACGCTCACCCTAACCCTTAAATCAGACCAAAACCCTAACATTTAACCCTAACCCTAATCCCTAATGCTAACCCTAAGCCTTAACCCTTTACCCTAATCCTATCCCTTAAGCCTAACCCTAACCCTAATTCCTAACCCTAACCATAATCCCTAACCCTAACCCTAACCCTAACTCTGAATCTAACCCTAGCCCCTAAACCAACACTAACCCCTAACCCCTAACCCTAACACTAACACTAACTCCTAATTTCTAACCCCTGAACCACACTCGAACCCTAACCCCTAACCCCAAACAATTAACCATAACCCTAACCCTAATTCTCACACTTCCTCCATTTTCAGAGTTCACCAAGCCTACAATAGAGCCATGCCATGAGTGAGAAGAGGCTCCGCCTGAGTCCTGCATGTAGGTCTGGGCCCAAGGCCCAGGTACGATGGTGTGGTGTCAAGGGGACCAATTCTGCACCCTTCTCACCATAGATTAAACAGGTCCTGTGCCCTTAAACTAACCGCTAAATCTAAGCCCTAACACTAAACCTAAACGCTAACCCTAAACCTAAGCCCTTATCCTAATGCCCAACACTAACACCAAACACTCACCCTAAACCTAACCCGTAACCCTAACCCCTAAACGTAACCCTAACCATGCACCCTATATCTAACCCTAACCCCTAACCCTAACCATAACACTTAACTCTAACCCTAAACTAACATAAACCCTTAACACTAAACCTAATCCCTAACCCTCATGCTTAACCCTAACCGTTAATCCTCACACTTACCTTTAAACCTAACCCTAATTGTAATCTTTAACTCTAAACTTAACACTTAAACCTTAACCTGTACCAAAACCTATCCCCTAAACTGAACCCTAACACTAAACCTTAACGCTAAACCTAACTGTAACTGTTAAACCTAACACTGACCTTTAACTCTGACCCTAAACCTAACCCCTAACCCTAAGGCATCACCTTAACACTAAACTTCATCCCTAATTCTAACCATAATCCTAACCCTAAATCTAATTCTCAGACTTTTTCTTTCTCAGAGTTTAGAAAGCCTATAATCCTCCCATGCCATGTGTGAAAGGAGGCCCTGCCACTGTGTCCAGGGGCCAATACCCAGCATACGATAGAGTGATTTCCCGGCGAATATGCTAGCCCCCTAACCTCTCCGCCTAGTGCAGACAAGGCACGTGCCCTAAGCATAAACACAACCCCTAACCAATAACCCTAACCATAACTGTTAACTCTCACCCTAACATTTAACCCTGACACTAACCCTAACCCGTAAACCTATCCCTAAACCTTTACCCAAAGCCTAAGCCTTAACTCTAACACTATCATTTAACCCTAGCCCTAACCCCTAAATGTTACACTAACCATGAACCCTAAGCCTAACCGTAACCCCTAACACTAACCATAACACTTAACTGTAACCCTAAACCTAACAAGACCCCTTAACCCTAACACTAACCCCTTACCCTAGCCCTTAAACTTAACCCTAAACTTTTACCCTCACACTAACCTTTAACACTAACCATAATGCTAATCTTTAACCCTAAACCTAACACTTAACTCTTACCCTGTACGAAACCCTAACCCCTGACCTTAACCCTGACAATAAACCTTAACCCTAAACCTAACTTTAACCGTTAAAACTAACACTAACCTTAACCCTAACTCTATCCCTAACCCTTAACCCTAAGCCCTCACCCTAACACTAATCGTCATCCCTAATCCTAACCATAATCCTATCCCTAAATCTTAATCTCAGACGTCTTCCTCTCTCAGAGTTTAAAAAGCCCTCACCCTAAAATTTAACCCTAAACCTAACTGTAACTGTTTAAACTAACACTAATCTTTAACCATAACCCTAACCCTTAACCTGAATCCTAAGCCAAACTCTTAACCCTAATCCTATCCCTTAACCCTAACTCTAATCCCTAACTCGAACGCTAACACTAACCCCAACCCTAAACCTAACCCTAGCCCCTAACCCAACCCTCACCCCAACCCCTAACCCTAACACTAACCCTAACCCCTAATGCCTAACCCCTAACCCTCATTTGAACACTCTCTCCTAAACCCAAATCCCTAACCCTAACCATAACCCTAATTCTCACACTTCTTCCATTCTAAGAGTTAACCAAGCCTACAATACAACCATGCCATGCATGAGAACAGGCTCCCCCTGATTCCTGCATGTACGTCTGAGCCCAAGGCCCAGGGTACAATGCTGTGGTGTCTCAGCGACCGATTCCACACCCTTCTCACTATAGATTAAACAGGTCCTCTGACCTTAAACTAATCGCTAAATCTAAGTCCTAACACTAACCCCTACCCTAAACAGAAACCCTGACCCAAACTCCCTTCACTAACACTATACCCTTACACCAAACCTAACCCCTAAACCTAACCCCTAAACATAACCTTAACCATGAACCCTAAACCTGAACCTAAACCCTAACACTTAAGTGTAACCCTAAACCTAACACGAACCCCTAATCCTAACCCTAAACCCTAACCCTAACCCTTCACCTTAACCCTAACCGTTAACCCTCAGCTAACCCTTAAACCTAACACTAATCCTAATCTTTACCCCTAAGCCGAACACTTAACCCTAACCCTGTACCAAACCCTAATCCCTAACACTAAGCCCTCTCCCTAACACTAAACTTCATCCCTAACCCTAACCGTAATCCTAACCCTAAATCTAATTCTGAGACTTCTTGCTTTCTCAGAGTTTAGAAAGCCTACAATCCTCCCATGCCATGCATGAAAGGAGGCTCTGCCACTGTGCCCTGCATGAAACCCAGAGGCCCATACCCAGCATACGATAGAGTGGGTTCCTGGTGACAATCCCAGCCTCCGAGCCCCCCCACCTAGTGAAGACAGGGCCTGTGCCCTAAGCATAAACACTGCCCCTAACCCATAACCATAACCCTGATCATAACATCTGACCCTGATCCTATTGCTCACCTTAACATGTAAAACTCACCATAACCCTAACCCTAACCCCTTATCCTAACGTTAATGAATAATACTTACCCTGAGGACAACACCTATCCCATAATTCTAACCCTAACTCTTATTCATAACTGTAAAACCTAATACCTAATTGTAAGCTGCTAACCCTAAATTTAACCCTACCAACAGCCCTAACACTAACCCTAACCCTAACCCTTGATCCTTAAGCCTAAACCCTAACCCTAACCCTAACCCTAAGTATAAACTCTACCCCTCACCCATAACCCTAACCCTGAACATAAAACCTAACCCTGATCCTATTGCTCACCTTAACACGTAAAGCTCACCGTAACACTAACTTTAACCGCTTACCCTAACTTTAAGCATAAAACTGACCCTGAGACCAACCCCTATGCCATAATTCTAACCCTAACTCCTTACCATAACCATAACACCTAATCCCTAACCCTAATTCTAAACTGCTAAACCTAACCTTAAGCCTACAAAAAACCTTAACGGTAACACTAACCCTAACACCTAATCCTAACCCTGTGCCTGAAAATAAACCTAACCCTTAACCTTTAACCCTAATGCTAACCCATAACCCTAACCATAACACTTTACTCTAACCCTAAATCTAACACGAACGCTTAACACTAGCCCTAAACCCTAACCCTAACCCTTAAACACAAACCTAACCGTTAACACTCACACTAACCGTCAACCCTAATCCGAATTCTAATCTTTAACCCTAAACCTAACACTTAACCCTAACCCTGTACCAAACCCTAACCCCTAACCATAACCCTCACCCTAAAACGTAACCCTAAACCTAACTGTAACCGTTAAACCTAACTCTAACATTTAACCTTTACTCTACCCATAATCCCTAGCCCTAATCCCTCACCCTAGCACTAACCTCATTCCTAACCCTAACTATAATCCTAACCCTAAATCTAATTATCAGACTTCTTGCTTTCTCAGCGTTAGAAAGCCTACAATCCTCCCATGCCATGAATAAAAGGAGGCTCTACCACTGTGTCCTGCCGGAAACCCCAGTGCCCATACTCAGCATACACTAGAGTGGGTTCCCGACGACAATCGCAACCCCAAACCCCTCCCCCCCTGCCTAGTGCAGACAGGGCCCGAGTCGTAAGCATAAACCCTACCCCTCACCCCTAACCATAACCCTGAACATAACACCTGACCCTGATCCCATTGCTCACCTTAAAATGTAAATCTCACCATAACCCTAGATTTAACCCCTTATCATAACGTTAATGCATAACACTTACCCTGAGAACAACTCCTATCTCTGAATTCTAACCCTAACTCCAAGCCATAACCATAACACCTAATCCCTAATGCGAATTCTAAACTGCTAACCCTAACCTTAAACCTACCATCAAACCAAACATTACCCTAGCCCCTAACTTTAAAACTATGCCTAAAAATAACCCTAACACTTCACCCTTAATCCTAACCCCTAACTCTAACCCTAACCCTACCCCTAAGACCCTAACCATAACCCTAACTGTTAACCCTCACCCTAACACGTAACCCTGAACTTAACCCTAAACCTTAACACTAACCCTTAACCCTAACCCTAAGCCAAACCCTTAACCATAATCCTATCCTTTAACCCTAAACGCTAACCCTAATATTAACCCCAACCCTAAACCTAACCCTAGCACCCTAACCCAAACCCAACAACTAACCCCTATCCCTAACACTAACCCTAACTCCTAATCCCTAGGACCTAACCCTGACTCGAACCATAATCCCAAACTCCAAACCCCTAACCCAAACCCTAACCCTGATTCTCACACTACTTCCATTCTCAGAGTGAAGCAAGCCTACAATACAGCTATACTATGCGTGAGATGAGGCTCCACCTGAGTCCTGCATGTAGGTCCTTTCCCAAGGATCAGGGAACGATTTTGTGCTTTCGTGGAGACTCCGACAGCACCCTTCTCACCGTAAATAAAACAGGTCCTGTGCCCTTAAACTAAAAGCTAAATCTCAGCCCTAACACTAACACTAACCCCTAACCGTAAACATAAGCTCCGACCGTAACGCTGAACACGAACTCTAAAACCTTACCCTAAACCTAATCCCTAACCCTAACACTAACCCATAAACATAACACTAACCATGAACCCTAAACCTAACCCTAACCATAACACTTAACGCTAACCCTAAAGCCTACACGAAGACTTATTCCTAACACTAACAAAAACCCTAGCCCTTAGTCTTGATCCTTATCATTAACCCTCACACTAGCCCTTAACCCTAACCCTAATCCTAATCTTTAACCCTAAAGCTAAAACTTAAGCCTAACACTGTACCAAACGCTAAACCTTAACCTTAACCCTAACCCTAAAACATAACCATAAACCTGACTGTAACGGTTAAACCTAACACTAACCTTTAACCCTAACCACTGACCTTCAGAACGCACCCTAACACTAACCTTCATCCTTAAACATTACCATAAACCTACCCCTAAATCTAATTCTCAGACTTCTTGCTTTCTCAGAGTTTAGAAAGCCTACAATTCTCCCATGTCATGAGTAAAAGGAGGCTCTGCCACTGTGTCCTGCAAGAAACCCGGGGGCCCATAACTAGTGCATGACAGAGCGGGTTCCCAGTGGCAATCCTAGTCCCTAACACCCCCCCTCCTGGTGAAGACAGGGCCCGTGCGCTAAGCAAAAACACTATCCCTAACAGATAACCCTAACTCCAAACATAAAACCTAACCCTGATCCTGTTGCTCACCTTAAAACATAAACCTAACCATAACACTAATTTATCCCCTTATGTTAACGTTAATGCATAGCACCCAAAGAAGAAGCCCTATCCCATAATTCTAAACCTAATCCCTAGCCATAACCATAACACCTCATCCATATTCTAAAGAGCCAACCCTAAACTTCAACCTACCATCAACCCTTACCCTAACCCTAACCCTTAACCCTAAGCCCTCACCCTAACACTAATCTTCATCCCTAAACCGTGCCGTAATCCTAACCCGAAATCTAATTCTCAGACTTCTTGCTTTCTCAGAGTTTTGAAAGCCTACAATCCTACTAAGCCATGCATGAAAGCCCGCTCTGCGACAGTGTCCTGCAGGAAACCAGAGGCCCATACACTGCATACGATAGAGTAGGTTACCAGCGACCATCACAGACCCCTATCTTTCCCTCCTAGTGCCTACAGGGCCCGTGCCCAGAGCATAAACCCTACCCCTCACCCATAAGACTAACCCAGAACATAACACCTAACCCTGATCATACTGGTCACCTTAAGAGGTAAAGCTCACCATAACCCTAACTTTAACACCTTATCTTAACGTTAATGCATGACACCCTGAGAAAAAGCACTATACTGTAATTCTAACGCTAACTCCTAGCCATAACCATAACACCTGATCCCGAATTCTGAAACGCCAACCCTAACCTTAACCCTACCAACAACACTAACACTAACCCTAACACCTTACCCTAACCCTACGCATAAAAATAACCCTAACCGTTGATCCTTAGTCATAACCCCTAACCTTAACCCTAACACTCAACCCTAATCCCAAGCCTAACCATTAAACATAACCCTAACACTTAACCTTAAACCTAACCTTTACCTTAATGCCTAGAGATCTAACCCTAACACTGACTTACAGTTAACACTAACCCTAACCCCCTAATGTTAACCTTAAACCTGAACCATAAACCTAACCCTTAACCCTAATCCTATCCCTAACCCCCTAACCCTATCCCTAACTGTTAACCCTCACCCTAACCCTTAACCGTGACCCTAACCCTAAACCTGAACCCTTACCCTAAGCCTAACCCTTAACCCTAACCCTATCCCTTAACCCTAACGCCTAACCCTAACGCTAACTCCAAACCTAAACCTTACCCTGGCCCCCTAAACCAGAGTTAACACCTAACCCGTAACACTAACTCTAACCCTAACCACTAATCCCTAGCACCTAACCCTGACTCCAAGCCTAACCCCTAACTCGAAACCCCTAACCCCAACCCTAACCCTAATTCTCACACTACTTCCATTCCCGAGTGAAGCAAGCCTACAATACAGCCATGCCATGTGTGAGATGAGGCTCCGCCTGAGTCCTGCATGTAGATCTTGTCCCAGGGCCCAGGGAATGATGTTGTGCTTTCGTGGTGACTCCGACCGCACCCCTCTCACCGTAGATTAACCAGGTCCTGTGCCCTTAAACTGACCGATAAATCTAAGCCCTACCACCAACCCTAACCCCTGACCCTGAACCTAAGCCCCGAGCCTAAAGCCCAACACTAACTCTAAACCCTTACCCTAAACCTAATCCTTAACCCTAATGCTAACCCCTAAACGTAACCCTAACCGTGGACAGTAAACCTAACCCTAACCTCTAACACAAACCCTAACACATAACTCGAACCCTAAAGCTAACCCTAACCCTTAACCCTAAACCTAAACCCTAACCCTAACTCTTAACCTTAACCCTAACCGTTAACTCTCACGCTAACCTTTAATCCTAACCCTAATCCTAATCTTCAACCGTAAACCTAACACTTAACCCTAACCCTGTACCTAACCCTAACCCTATACCAAACCCCAACCCCTCATCTTAACCCTAACCGTAAACCTCAACCCTAAACCGAACTGTAACCGTTAAACCTAAGAGTAACCTTTAACCCTAACCCTAATCCCTAACCCTAAGCCCTCACCCTAACACTAAACTTCATCCTTAACCCTAACCAGAATCCTAACCCTAAATCTAATTCTCAGACTTCTTGCTTTCTTAGAGTTTAGAAAGCCTGCAATCCTCCCATGCCATGCGTGAAAGGAGGCTCTACCACTGTGTCCTGCATCAAACCCACGGGCCCATACCCAGAGTACGATACAGTGGGATCCTGGTGACAATCCCAGTCCCCTAACCTCCCCCCACCCCCGCCTAAGGCAGACAGGGCCCGTGCGCTAAGCATAAACAATACCTGTAACAGATATCCCTCACCGTGAACATAACACCTAACCCTGTTCCTATTTCTCCCCTTAACACGTAAACCTCACCGTGAGCCTAACTTTAACCTCTTATCCTAACGTTAGTGCATAACCCATTCCCTGAGAACAACCCCTATCCCATAATTCTAACCCTATCTCCTAGTCGTCACTGTAACACCTAATCCCTAACCCTAATTCTAAACCGCTAACTCTAACCGTAACCCTGCCTACAACCCTAACACTGACAGTAACCCTTACTTCTAACCCCAACGCTATGCCTAACAAAAACCCTTAACCCTTCACCCTAACCCCTAAGCCTTACCCTAACCCTTAACCCTAATCCTAATCCTATCCATTCAACCTAACCCTAGCTCTTAAAGCTAACCCTAAACCTTACCCTCACGACTAGACCTAACCCTGACACTAACCTAACACCTAACCCTAACCATAACCCCTACAGCTAACCTTAACCCTGAACCCTAAACCTAACCCTAACACTGAACCCTCACTATATCCCCAACCTCTAAGCCTAATCCTAACCGTTAACCCTCACCCTAACACTTAAACTGGACCATAACACTAAACATTAACCCTAACACTAAACTTTAACCCTAAACCTGAGCCCAACCCTTAACGCTAATCCTATCCTTTTACCCTAAACCTAACTCCTAAACCTAACCCTAACACTAACCCCAATCCTAATTCTAACCATACCCCTTCATAAAACACTAACTCCTAACCCTAACACTTACCAAAAACCCTAATCGCTAATCCCTAACACTAACGCTTAACCTTTACCGTAACCGTTAACCCTCACCCTAACCCTTAACGCTGACCCTAACCTTAACCTTTAATCTAAGCCTGACCCTTAACCCTAACAGTAAGGAAAACCCTCACGCCAACCTTATCCCTTATCCCTAACCCTAACACTACAGCTAAAAATAACACTAACCTTTGATCCTTAAACCTAACCCCTAACACTTACTTTAACCCCAAACCCTAACCCTAATCCTAAGCATTAAACCTAACCCTATCTCTTAACCCTTACTCTAACGCCTAGATCTAACCCTAAAATCTAACCTACCACCTAATCCTAACCTTAAGCCCTAATGCTAACTCTAACCCTGAACCCTAAACCTACCCGTAAACCCTTAACACTAACCCTATCCATAAACCTTAACCCTGACCCTAACCATTACCCGCACCCAAGCATTTAACCCTGACCCTAACCCTAATCCTTAACGATAAACTTAACACTAAACCCCAACCCTAAGCCCAACACTTAACCCTAAACCTGACCCTTGACCCCTAACCCTAAACCTAAGCCTAACCCCAACCTGAACCCTTAATCTTGACCCTTACCCTTAACCCTCGCACTAACCCTACTCCTAATCTTTAACCATGAAGCTAACACTGAAGCCTACCCCTGTGCCAAACGCTAAACCCAAACCTTAACCCGAACCCTGAGACTTAACCGTAAACCTAACTGTAACTGTTAAACCTAACACTAACCTTTAACCCCAACCCCTAACTGAAACCCCTAACCCTAAGCCCTCACCATAACAGTAACCTATATTGCTAACCCTAACCCTAATCCTAGCCCTAAATTTAATTCTCAGACTTCTTGCTTTCTCAGAGTTTACAAAGCCTACAATCCTCCCATGCCATGTGTAGAAGGAGGCTTGGCCACTGTGTCCGGCATGAAACCAAGGGGCCCATACCCAGTGTATGATAGAGTGGCTTCCGGCATCTATCCCAGCCCTCTAAGCCCCCTCCTAGAGCAGAGAGGGCTCGTGATATAAGCATAAACACTACCCCTCACCCATAACCCTAACCCTGAACATCACAGCTCACCCTGATACTATTGCTCACCTTAACACATCAACCTCACCATAACTCTAACTTGAACCTGTTATCCTAACGTTAATGCATAAGACTTACCCTAAGAACAACCCCTATCCCTTAATTCTAACCCTAACTCCTAGCCACAATTGTAACACCTAATCCCTAAGGCTAATTCAAAACTGCTAAACATTACCTTATCCCTACAAACTAACCCTAACCCTAACCGCTAACCCTAACCGTACACCTAAAAATAACCGTAACACTTGACACTTAACCCTAACCCTTAACCCTGATCCTAATCCTAACAATTAAACCTAACCCTAACTCTTAAGCCTAACACTAACACGTACCCTAATGCCTAGACCTAACCCTAAGAGTAAACGTAACCCCTAACCCTAACCCTAATCCCTAATGCTAACCCTAACACTGAACCCTAATCCTAAGCCTTAAACCTAACTCTATCCTTAACCCATAACCCTAGCCCTAACCGTTAACCCCACACTAACCCTTAACTCGAACTGTAACCCTAACCCTTAAAACTAAACCTAACACTTAACGCTAACCCTAAGCCTTAACGCTTAACCCTTATCCTATCCCTTAACCCTAACTCTAACCCATAACGCTAACCCTAACCCCACTCTAAATCTAACCCTAGCCCCTAACCCAACCCTAACCCCTAAGCCCTAACCCTATCACTAAACCCAACACCTACTCCCTAACCCCTAATCCTCACTCGAAGCTTAAGCCCTAACCCTAAGCCCTCTCCCTGACTAATCTTCATCCCTAACCCTAACCATAATCCTAACCCTAAATCTAATTCTCAGACTTCTTGCTATCTCAGAGTTTTAAAAGCCTACAATTCTCCAAAGCCATGCGTGAAAGCTGGCTCTGCCACAGTGTCCTGCATGAAACCCAGGAGCCCATACTCTGTGCACAATAGAGTGGGTTCCCGGGGACAATCACAGCCCCCTAACTCCCCCTGCTAGTGCTGACAGGGCCCATGCCCTAAGCAAAAACCCTGCACCTCACCCATAACCCTAACCCTGAACATAACACCTAACCCTGATGTTATTGTTCACCTTAACACGTAAACCTCACTGTAACCCTAACTTTAACCCCTATCCTAATGTTATTGCATAACACTTACCCTAAGAACAAACCCTATCCCTTAATTCTAAGCCTAACTCCTAGCATAACCGTAACACTTAATCCCTAACCTTAATTCTAAACTGCTAAACATTACCTTCACCCTACAAACAACCCTAACACTAACCCTAACTCTAACCGCTAACCCTAACCCTAACCATTACCCTGATCATAATCCTAACAATTAAACCTAACCCTAATTCTTAACCCTAACACGAACCATTACCATAATGCCTAGACCTAACCCTAACTGTAACCCTAACCCCTAACCCTAACCCTAACCGCTAATGCTAACCCTAACCCCGAACCCTAAACCTAACCCTAACCCTATCCCTTAAAACTATTACTATCCCTAAACCATTACCCTAATCGCAACTGTTAACCCTCACTCTCACCCTTAACTTGGACCGAAACCCTAACCCTTAACCCTAACCTTAACCCTTACTGCTAATCTTAAGCCTTCACCCTTTACCTTAATCCTATCTTGTAAGCCTAACCCTAACGCTGACCCCTAACCCACCTGAACATTAACCCTAAACCTAAATCTAACGCTAGCCCCTTACAAAAACCTAACACCTAACCCCTGACACACTAATCCTAACTTCTAATTCCTAACCACTAAACTTCACTCAAACCCAAACCTCTAACCCCAAACACATAACCCTAACCATAACCCTAATTCTCACACTTCCTTCGTTCTCAGAGTTGACCAAGCCTACAATAGAGCCATGCCACGAGTGAGAAGAGGCTCTGCCTGAGTCCTGCATGTAGGTCTGGGCCCAAGGCCCAAGTACGATGGTGTGGTGTTGAGGCGACCCAGTCTGCACCCTTCCCACCATAGATTAAACAGAGCATGTGCCCTTAAACTAACCACTAAATCTAAGCCCTAACACTAAACCTAAATCCTAACCCTAAACCTCGGCCCTTATCCTAACGCCCAACAGTAACACTAAACACTCGCCCTAAACTTAACCCGTAACCCGAACCCCTAAATGTAACCCTAACCATGAACCCTAAACCTAACCCTAACCTCTAGCCATAACCATAACACTTAACTCTACACCTAAATGTTACACGAAGCCTTATTCCTAACCCTAAGCCCAACCCTAACCCTTAATCTTGAACCTTACCATTAACCCTCACACTAACCCTTAACCCTAACCCTAATCCTAATCTTTAACCAAAAAGCTAACACTGAAGCCTAACCCTGTGCCAAACGATAAAACCAAACCTTAACCCTAACCCTGAAACTTAACCATAAACGTAACTGTAACTGTTAAAAATAACACAAACCTTAAACCCTAACCCCTAACCCTAAGAGCCCACCCTAACACTAATCTTCCTCGCTAAACATTACCATAATCCTACCCCTAAATCTAATTGTCAGACTTCTTGCTTTCTCAGAGTTTAGAAAGCCTAAAATCCTCCCATGCCATGAGTAAAAAGGGGCTCTACCACTGTGTCCTGCATGAAACCCAGGAGCCCATATCCAGCGTACGATAGAGTGGGTTCCCGGGGACAATCCCATCCCCCTAACCCCAGCCCCCCGCCAAGTGCAGACAGGGCCTGTACGCTAAGTATAAACACTACCCCTAACAGATAACCCTCACCCTGAATATAACACCTGACCCTGATCCTATTGCTCACCTTAAAACATAAACCTCCCCGTAACCCTAACTTATCCCCTTATCTTAACCTTAATGCATAACACCCTGAGAAGAAGCCCCATCCCATAATTCTAATCCTAATCCCCAGCCATAACCATAAGACCTCATCCCTAATTCTAAAATGCCAACCCTAAACTTCACCCTACAAACAACCCTAACCCTAACCCTAACCTCTAACCCTAAGCCCTCACCCTATCACTAATCTTCATCCCTAAACCGTACCGTAATCCTAACCCGAAATCTAATTCTCAGACTTCTTGCTTTCTCAGAGTTTTGAAAGCCTACAATCCTACTAAGCCATGCATGAAAGCCCGCTCTGCCACAGTGTCCTGCAAGAAACCCAGAGGCCCATACACAGCGTACGATAGAGTGGGTTCCCAGCGACCACAACCGACCCCTAACTTCGATTCCTAGGGCATACAGGGCCCATGCCCTAAGCATAAACACTACCCCTCACCCATAACCCTAACCCAGAACATAACACCTAACCCTGATCCTACTGCTCACCTTAACACGTAAACCTCACCGTAACCCTAATTTTAACCCCATATCGTAACGTTAATGCATGACACCCTGAGAACAAGCCCTATACTGTAATTCTAACCCTAACTCCTAGCCATAACCATAACACCTAATCTCTAATTCTGAAACACCAACCCTAACCTTAACCCTACCAACAACACTAACACTAACCCTAACCCCTTACCCTAACCCTACGCCTAAAAATAACCGTAACCGTTGATCCTTAGTCATAACCCCTAACCTTAACCCTAACCCTTAACCCTAATCCCAATCCTAACCATTAAACATAACCCCAACTCTTAACCCTAACTCTAACCTTTACCTTAATGCCTAGAGTTCTAACCCCAACACTGACCTACAGTTAGAAGTAACACAAACCCATAATGCTAACCTTAAACCTGAACAATAAACCTAATCCTTAACCATAACACCCTAACCCTAACCCTAACCCTTAACCCTGACCCTAACCCTAAACCTTAACCCTAACCCTGAACCCTAACCCTAAGCCTACCCTTAACCCTAACCCTATCCATTAACCCTAACCGCTAACGATAACACTAACCCCAACCCTAAACCTACCCCTGGCCCCCTAACCCAGAATTAACACCGAACCCGTAACACTAACTCTACCCCTAACCACTACCACCTAACCATGACTCGAAACCTAACCCCTAACTCAAAACCCCTAACCCCAAACCTAACCTTAATTCTCACACTACTTCCATTCCCGAGTGAAGCAAGCCTACAATACAGCAATGCCATGTGTGAGATGAGGCTCCGCCTGAGTCCTGCATGTAGGTCTTGTCCCAGGGCCCAGGGAATGATGTTGTGCTTTCGTGGTGACTCCGACCGCACCCCTCTCACCGTAGATTAACCAGGTCCTGTGCCCTTAAACTGACCGCTAAATCTAAGCCCTACCACCAACCCTAACCCCTGAACCTGAACCTAAGCCCCGAGCCTAAAGCCCAACACTAACTCTAAACCCTTACCCTAAACCTAATCCCTAACCCTAATGCTAACCCCTAAACGTAACCCTAACCGTGGACAGTAAACCTAACCCTAACCTCTAACACAAACCCTAACACATAACTCTAACCCTAAAACTAACCCTAACCGTTAACCCTAAACCTAAACCCTAACCCTAACCCTTAACCTTAATCTTAACCGTTAACTCTCATGCTAACCTTTAATCCTAACTCTAATCCTAATCTTCAAACCTAAACCTAACACAACCCTAACCCTGTACCAAAACCTAACCCCTCATCTTAACCCTATCCGCAAACCTCAACCCCAAAACGAACTGTAACCGTTAAACCTAAGAGTAACCTTAAACCGTAACCCTAATCTGTAACCCTATCCCCTCACCATAACACTACACTTCATCCTGAACCCTAACCATAATCCTAACCCTAAATCTAATTCTCATACTTCTTGCTTTCTTAGAGTTTAGAAAGCCTGCAATCCTCCCATGCCATGTGTGAAAGGAGGCTCTACCACTGTGTCCTGCATGAAATCCACGGGCCCATACCCAGAGTCTGATACAGTGGGTTCCCGGTGACAATCCCAGCCCCCTAACCTCCCCTCAGCCTAACGCCGACAGGGCCCGTACGCTAAGCATAAATGATACCTTTAACAGATAACCCTAACCCTGAACATGGCACCTAACCCTGTTCCTATTTCTCCCCCTAACACGTAAACCTCACCGTGAGCCTAACTTTAACCTCTTAACGTAACGTTAATGCATAACCCATTCCCTGAGAACATCCCCTATCCCATAATTCTAACCCTATCTCCTAGTCATAACTGTAACACCTAATCCCTAACCCTAATTCTCCACCGCTAAGCCTAACCGTAACGCTGCCTACAACCCTAACACTGACAGGAACCCTTAGTTCTAACCCCAACGCTATGCCTAACAAAAGCCCTAACCCTTCACCCTTCACCCTAACCCCTGAGCATTACCCTAACCTTTAACCGTAATCCTAATCCTAACCATTAAACCTAACCCTAGCTCTTAAAGCTAACCCTAAACCTTACCCTCACGACTAGACCTAACCCTGACACTAACCTAACACCTAACCCTAACCATAACCCCTAAAGCTAACCCTAACCTGAACCCTAAACCTAACCCTAACACTGAACCTTCACTATATCCCTAACCCCTAAGCCTAATCCTAACTGTTAACCCTCACCCTAACACTTAAACTGGACCATAACACTAAACATTAACCCTAACACTAAACTTTAACCCTAACCATAAGCCCAACACTTAACCCTAATCCTATCCCCTAACCCTAAGCCCTAACCCTAAACCTAACCCTAACCCCAACCCTAACCCTTAATCTTGACCCTTACTATTAACCCTCACACTAACCCTAATCCTAATCTTTAACCATAAAGCTAACACTGAAGCCTAACCCTGTGCCAAACGCTAAACCCAAACCTTAACCCTAACCCTGAAACTTAACCATAAACCTAACTGTAACTGTTACACCTAACACTAACCTCTAACCCTAACCCCTAACCCTAAGACCCCACCTTAACACTAACCCTAACCCTAAACATTATCATAATCCTACCCCTAAATCTAATTCTCGGACTTCTTGCTTTCTTAGAGTTTAGAAAGCCTAAAATCCTCCCATGCCATGAGTAAAAGGGGGCTCTGCAGCTCTCTCTTGCATGAAACCAGGAGCCCATACCTAGCGTATGATAGAGTGGGTTCCCGGGGACAATCCCATCCCCCTAACCCCAGCCCCCCGCCCAGTGCAGACAGGGCCTGTACGCTAAGTATAAACACTACCCCTAACAGATAACCCTCACCCTGAACATAGCACCTGACCCTGATCCTATTGCTCACCTTAAAACATAAACCTCCCCGTAACCCTAACTTATCCCCTTATCTTAACCTTAATGCATAACACCCTGAGAAGAAGCCCTATCCCATAATTCTAATCCTAACCCCTAGCCATAACCGTAACACCTCATCCCTAATTCTAAAATGCCAACCCTAACCTTCACCCTGGCAACAACCCTAACCCTAAACCTAACCCCTAACCCTAAGCCCTCACCCTATCACTAATCTTCATCCCTAAACCGTACCGTAATCCTAACCCTAAATCTAATTCTCAGACTTGCTTTCTCAGAGTTTTGAAAGCCTACAATCCTACTAAGCCATGCATGAAAGCCCGCTCTGCCACAGTGTCCTGCATGAAACCCAGAGGCCCATACACTGCGTACGATAGAGTGGGCTCCCAGCGACCATCACAGACCCCTAACTTCGCCTCCTAGTGCATACAGGGCCCGTGCCCTAAGCATAAACCCTACCCCACACCCATAACCCTAACCCAGAACATAACACCTAACCCTGATCCTACTGCTCTCCTTAACACGTAAACCTCACCCTAACCCTAACTTAACCCTTTATCTTAACGATAATGCATGACACCCTGAGAACAAGCCCTATACCGTAATTCTAACCCTAACTCCTAGCCATAACCATAACACCTAATCCCTAATTCTGAAACGCCAACCCTAACCTTAACCCTACCAACAACACTAACACTAACCCTAAAACCCTTACCCTAACCCTACGCCTAAAAATAACCCTAACCATTGATCCTTAGTCATAACCCCTAAAGCTTAACCCTAACCCTTAACGCTAATCCCAATCCTAACCATTAAACATAACCCTACTTAACCCTAACCCTAACCTATACGCTAATGCCTAGAGATCTAACCCCAACACTGACCTACAGTTAACACTAACCCTAACCCCTAATCCTAACCTTAAACCTGAACCATAAACCTAACCCTTAACCCTAACCCTATTCCTAACCCCCTAACCCTAACCCTAACTGTTAAGCCTCACCCTAACACTTAACCCTGACTCTAACCCTAAACCTTAACCCTAACCCTGAACCCTAACCCTAAGCCTAACCCTTAACCCTAACCCTATCCCTTAACCCTAACCCCTAACCCTAACGCTAACCCCAACCCTAAACCTAACCCTGGTCCCCAACCCAGACTTAACACCTAACCCCTAACACTAACTCTAAACCTAACCACTAATCCCTAGCACCTGACCCTGACTCGAAACCTAACCCCTAATTCGAAACCCCTAACCCCAAACCTAACCCTAATTCTCACACTACTTCCATTCCCAGAGTGAAGCAAGCCTACAATACAGCCATGCCATGTGTGAGATGAGGCTCTGCCTGAGTCCTGCATGTAGGCTTTGTCCCAAGGCCCAGGGAATGATGTTGTGCTTTTGTGGTGACTCCGACCACACCCCTCTCACCGTAGATTAACCAGGTCCTGTGCCCTTAAACTGACCGCTAAATCTAAGCCCTACCACCAACCCTAACCGCTGACCCTGAACCTAAGCCCCGAGCCTAAAGCCCAACACTAACTCTAAACACTTACCCTAAACCTAATCCCTAACCCTAATGCTAACCCCTAAACGTAACTCTAACCACGAACAGTAAACCTAACCCTAACCTCTAACACAAACCCTAACACATAACTCTAACCCTAAAACTAACCCTAACCCTTAACCCTAAACCTAAACCCTAACCCTAACCCTTAACCTTAATCTTAACCGTTAACTCTCATGCTAACCTTTAATCCTAACCCTAATCCTAATCTTCAACCCTAAACCGAACACAACCCTAACCCTGTACCAAACCCTGACCCCTCATCTTAACCCTATCCGCAAACCTCAACCCCAAAACGAACTATAACCGTTAAACCTAACAGTAATCTTAAACCGTAACCCTAATCTGTAACCCTATCCCCTCACCATAACACTACACTTCATCCTGAACCCTAACCATAATCCTAACCCTAAATCTAATTCTCAGACTTCTTGCTTTCTTAGAGTTTAGAAAGCCTGCAATCCTCCCGTGCCATGTGTGAAAGGAGGCTCTACCACTGTGTCCTGCATGAAATCCACGGGCCCATACCCAGAGTCCGATACAGTGGGTTCCCGGTGACAATCCCAGCCCCCTAACCTCCCCCCAGCCTAATGCCGACAGGGCCCGTGCGCTAAGCATAAATGATACCTTTAACAGATAACCCTACCCCTGAACATGGCACCTAACCCTGTTCCTATTTCTCCCCTTAACACGTAAACCTCACCGTGAGCCTAACTTTAACCTCTTAACGTAACGTTAATGCATAACCCATTCCCTGAGAACATCCCCTATCCCATAATTCTAACCCTATCTCCTAGTCATCACTGTGACACCTAATCCCTAACCCTAATTCTCCACCGCTAAGCCTAACCGTAACGCTGCGTACAACCCTAACACTGACAGGAACCCTTAGTTCTAACCCCAACGCTATGCCTAACAAAAGCCCTAACCCTTCACCCTTCCCCCTAACCCCTGAGCATTACCCTAACCTTTAACCGTAATCCTAATCCTAACCATTAAACCTAACCCTAGCTCTTAAAGCTAACCCTAAACCTTACCCTCACGACTAGACCTAACCCTGACACTAACCTAACACCTAACCCTAACCATAACCCCTAAAGCTAACCCTAACCCTGAACCCTAAACCTAACCCTAACACTGAACCTTCACTATATCCCTAACCCCTAAGCCTAATCCTAACTGTTAACCCTCACCCTAACACTTAAACTGGACCATAACACTAAACATTAACCCTAACACTAAACTTTAACCCTAACCATAAGCCCAACACTTAACCCTAATCCTATCCCCTAACCCTAAGCCCTAACCCTAAACCTAACCCTAACCCCAACCCTAACCCTTAATCTTGACCCTTACCATTAACCCTCACACTAACCCTAATCCTAATCTTTAACCATAAAGCTAACACTGAAGCCTAACCCTGTGCCAAACGCTAAACCCAAACCTTAACCCTAACCCTGAAACTTAACCATAAACCTAACTGTAACTGTTACACCTAACACTAACCTCTAACCCTAACCCCTAACCCTAAGACCCCACCTTAACACTAACCCTAACCCTAAACATTATCATAATCCTACCCCTAAATCTAATTCTCGGACTTCTTGCTTTCTTAGAGTTTAGAAAGCCTAAAATCCTCCCATGCCATGAGTAAAAGGGGGCTCTGCAGCTCTCTCTTGCATGAAACCAGGAGCCCATACCTAGCGTATGATAGAGTGGGTTCCCGGGGACAATCCCATCCCCCTAACCCCAGCCCCCCGCCCAGTGCAGACAGGGCCTGTACGCTAAGTATAAACACTACCCCTAACAGATAACCCTCACCCTGAACATAGCACCTGACCCTGATCCTATTGCTCACCTTAAAACATAAACCTCCCCGTAACCCTAACTTATCCCCTTATCTTAACCTTAATGCATAACACCCTGAGAAGAAGCCCTATCCCATAATTCTAATCCTAACCCCTAGCCATAACCGTAACACCTCATCCCTAATTCAACAATGCCAACCCTAACCTTCACCCTACCAACAACCCTAACCCTAACCCTAACCCCTAACCCTAAGCCCTCACCCTATCACTAATCTTCATCCCTAAACCGTACCGTAATCCTAACCCTAAATCTAATTCTCAGACTTGCTTTCTCAGAGTTTTGAAAGCCTACAATCCTACTAAGCCATGCATGAAAGCCCGCTCTGCCACAGTGTCCTGCATGAAACCCAGAGGCCCATACACTGCGTACGATAGAGTGGGCTCCCAGCGACCATCACAGACCCCTAACTTTGCCTCCTAGTGCATACAGGGCCCGTGCCCTAAGCATAAACCCTACCCCACACCCATAACCCTAACCCAGAACATAACACCTAACCCTGATCCTACTGCTCACCTTAACACGTAAACCTCACCCTAACCCTAACTTAACCCCTTATCTTAACGATAATGCATGACACCCTGAGAACAAGCCCTATACCGTAATTCTAACCCTAACTCCTAGCCGTAACCATAACACCTAATCCCTAATTCTGAAACGCCAACCCTAACCTTAACCCTACCGACAACACTAACACTAACCCTAAAACCCTTACCCTAACCCTACGCCTAAAAATAACCCTAACCATTGATCCTTATTCATAACCCCTAAAGCTTAACACTAACCCTTAACGCTAATCCCAATCCTAACCATTAAACATAACCCTACTTAACCCTAACCCTAACCTATACGCTAATGCCTAGAGATCTAACCCCAACACTGACCTACAGTTAACACTAACCCTAACCCCTAATCCTAACCTTAAACCTGAACCATAAACCTAACCCTTAACCCTAACCCTATTCCTTACCCCCTAACCCTAACCCTAACTGTTAAGCCTCACCCTAACACTTAACCCTGACTCTAACCCTAAACCTTAACCCTAACCCTGAACCCTAACCCTAAGCCTAACCCTTAACCCTAACCCTATCCCTTAACCCTAACCCCTAACCCTAACGCTAACCCCAACCCTAAACCTAACCCTGGTCCCCAACCCAGACTTAACACCTAACCCCTAACACTAACTCTAAACCTAACCACTAATCCCTAGCACCTGACCCTGACTCGAAACCTAACCCCTAACTCGAAACCCCTAACCCCAAACCTAACCCTAATTCTCACACTACTTCCATTCCCAGAGTGAAGCAAGCCTACAATACAGCCATGCCATGTGTGAGATGAGGCTCTGCCTGAGTCCTGCATGTAGGTTTTGTCCCAAGGCCCAGGGAATGATGTTGTGCTTTTGTGGTGACTCCGACCACACCCCTCTCACCGTAGATTAACCAGGTCCTGTGCCCTTAAACTGACCGCTAAATCTAAGCCCTACCACCAACCCTAACCTCTGACCCTGAACCTAAGCCCCGAGCCTAAAGCCCAACACTAACTCTAAACACTTACCCTAAACCTAATCCCTAACCCTAATGCTAACCCCTAAACGTAACTCTAACCACGAACAGTAAACCTAACCCTAACCTCTAACACAAACCCTAACACATAACTCTAACCCTTAAACTAAGCCTAACCCTTAACCCTAAACCTAAACCCTAACCCTAACCCTTAACCTTAATCTTAACCGTTAACTCTCATGCTAACCTTTAATCCTAACCCTAATCCTAATCTTCAACCCTAAACCGAACACAACCCTAACTCTGTACCAAACCCTGACCCCTCATCTTAACCCTATCCGCAAACCTCAACCCCAAAATGAACTGTAACCGTTAAACCTAACAGTAACCTTAAACCGTAACCCTAATCTGTAACCCTATCCCCTCACCATAACACTACACTTCATCCTGAACCCTAACCATAATCCTAACCCTAAATCTAATTCTCAGACTTCTTGCTTTCTTAGAGTTTAGAAAGCCTGCAATCCTCCCGTGCCATGTGTGAAAGGAGGCTCTACCACTGTGTCCTGCATGAAATCCACGGGCCCATACCCAGAGTCCGATACAGTGGGTTCCCGGTGACAATCCCAGCCCCCTAACCTCCCCCCAGCCTAATGCCGACAGGCCCGTGCGCTAAGCATAAATGATACCTTTAACAGATAACCCTACCCCTGAACATGGCACCTAACCCTGTTCCTATTTCTCCCCTTAACACGTAAACCTCACCGTGAGCCTAACTTTAACCTCTTAACGTAACGTTAATGCATAACCCATTCCCTGAGAACATCCCCTATCCCATAATTCTAACCCTATCTCCTAGTCATAACTGTAACACCTAATCCCTAACCCTAATTCTCCACCGCTAAGCCTAACCGTAACGCTGCCTACAACCCTAACACTGACAGGAACCCTTAGTTCTAACCCCAACGCTATGCCTAACAAAAGCCCTAACCCTTCACCCTTCACCCTAACCCCTGAGCATTACCCTAACCTTTAACCGTAATCCTAATCCTAACCATTAAACCTAACCCTAGCTCTTAAAGCTAACCCTAAACCTTACCCTCACGACTAGACCTAACCCTGACACTAACCTAACACCTAACCCTAACCATAACCCCTAAAGCTAACCCTAACCCTGAACCCTAAACCTAACCCTAACACTGAACCTTCACTATATCCCTAACCCCTAAGCCTAATCCTAACTGTTAACCCTCACCCTAACACTTAAACTGGACCATAACACTAAACATTAACCCTAACACTAAACTTTAACCCTAACCATATGCCCAACACTTAACCCTAATCCTATCCCTTAACCCTAAGCCGAACCCTAAGCCCTAACCCTAAACCTAACCCTAACCCCAACCCTAACCCTTAATCTTGACCCTTACCATTAACCCTCACACTAACCCTAATCCTAATCTTTAACCATAAAGCTAACACTGAAGCCTAACCCTGTGCCAAACGCTAAACCCAAACCTTAACCCTAACCCTGAAACTTAACCATAAACCTAACTGTAACTGTTACACCTAACACTAACCTCTAACCCTAACCCCTAACCCTAAGACCCCACCTTAACACTAACCCTAACCCTAAACATTATCATAATCCTACCCCTAAATCTAATTCTCGGACTTCTTGCTTTCTTAGAGTTTAGAAAGCCTAAAATCCTCCCATGCCATGAGTAAAAGGGGGCTCTGCAGCTCTCTCTTGCATGAAACCAGGAGCCCATACCTAGCGTATGATAGAGTGGGTTCCCGGGGACAATCCCATCCCCCTAACCCCAGCCCCCCGCCCAGTGCAGACAGGGCCTGTACGCTAAGTATAAACACTACCCCTAACAGATAACCCTCACCCTGAACATAGCACCTGACCCTGATCCTATTGCTCACCTTAAAACATAAACCTCCCCGTAACCCTAACTTATCCCCTTATCTTAACCTTAATGCATAACACCCTGAGAAGAAGTCCTATCCCATAATTCTAATCCTAACCCCTAGCCATAACCGTAACACCTCATCCCTAATTCTAAAATGCCAACCCTAACCTTCACCCTGCCAACAACCCTAACCCTAAACCTAACCCCTAACCCTAAGCCCTCACCCTATCACTAATCTTCATCCCTAAACCGTACCGTAATCCTAACCCTAAATCTAATTCTCAGACTTGCTTTCTCAGAGTTTTGAAAGCCTACAATCCTACTAAGCCATGCATGAAAGCCCGCTCTGCCACAGTGTCCTGCATGAAACCCAGAGGCCCATACACTGCGTACGATAGAGTGGGCTCCCAGCGACCATCACAGACCCCTAACTTCGCCTCCTAGTGCATACAGGGCCCGTGCCCTAAGCATAAACCCTACCCCACACCCATAACCCTAACCCAGAACATAACACCTAACCCTGATCCTACTGCTCTCCTTAACACGTAAACCTCACCCTAACCCTAACTTAACCCTTTATCTTAACGATAATGCATGACACCCTGAGAACAAGCCCTATACCGTAATTCTAACCCTAACTCCTAGCCATAACCATAACACCTAATCCCTAATTCTGAAACGCCAACCCTAACCTTAACCCTACCAACAACACTAACACTAACCCTAAAACCCTTACCCTAACCCTACGCCTAAAAATAACCCTAACCATTGATCCTTAGTCATAACCCCTAAAGCTTAACCCTAACCCTTAACGCTAATCCCAATACTAACCATTAAACATAACCCTACTTAACCCTAACCCTAACCTATACGCTAATGCCTAGAGATCTAACCCCAACACTGACCTACAGTTAACACTAGCCCTAACCCCTAATCCTAACCTTAAACCTGAACCATAAACCTAACCCTTAACCCTAACCCTATTCCTAACCCCCTAACCCTAACCCTAACTGTTAAGCCTCACCCTAACACTTAACCCTGACTCTAACCCTAAACCTTAACCCTAACCCTGAACCCTAACCCTAAGCCTAACCCTTAACCCTAACCCTATCCCTTAACCCTAACCCCTAACCCTAACGCTAACCCCAACCCTAAACCTAACCCTGGCCCCCAACCCAGACTTAACACCTAACCCCTAACACTAACTCTAAACCTAACCACTAATCCCTAGCACCTGACCCTGACTCAAAACCTAACCCCTAACTCGAAACCCCTAACCCCAAACCTAACCCTAATTCTCACACTACTTCCATTCCCAGAGTGAAGCAAGCCTACAATACAGCCATGCCATGTGTGAGATGAGGCTCTGCCTGAGTCCTGCATGTAGGTTTTGTCCCAAGGCCCAGGGAATGATGTTGTGCTTTTGTGGTGACTCCGACCACACCCCTCTCACCGTAGATTAACCTGGTCCTGTGCCCTTAAACTGACCGCTAAATCTAAGCCCTACCACCAAACCTAACCTCTGACCCTGAACCTAAGCCCCGAGCCTAAAGCCCAACACTAACTCTAAACACTTACCCTAAACCTAATCACTAACCCTAATGCTAACCCCTAAACGTAACTCTAACCAGGAAGAGTAAACCTAACCCTAACCTCTAACACAAACCCTAACACATAACCCTAACCCTAACCCTACCCCTACACCTACCCCTAACCCGAAACCCAACCCCTAACCCTAACCCTAACCACAAACCTAACCCCTACCCTAACCCTAACCCTACCCCTACCCTACCCCTACCCTAACCCTAACCCTAACCCTAACCCCTAACCATAACCCTAACCCCCTAACCCTAACCCCCTAACCCTAACCCTACCCCTACCCCTACGCCTACCCCTACCCCCTAACCCTAACCCCAACCCCAACCGAAACCCGAAACCCTAAACCTAACCCTAACCCTAACCCCTAACCGTAACCCCTAACCCTAACCCTAACCCCTAACCCTAACTCTACCCCTACCCCCAACCCCTAACCCTAAGCCTAACCCTAACACCTAACCCTAACCCTAACCCCTAACCCTAACCCTAAACCCTAACCCTTACCCTAACCCTACCCTAACCCTAACCCTAACCCCTAACCCTAACCCTAACCCCTAACCCTAACCCTAACCCCAATGCCTAAAACCTAACCCTAACCCCAACCCCAACCCCAACCCTAACCCTAACCCCTAACCCTAACCCTAACCCCTAACCCTAACCCTAAACCCCTAACCCTAACCCTAACCCCTAACCCTAACCCTAACCCAAACCTAACCCTAATCCTAACCCTACCCTAACCCTACCCTAACCCTAACCCTAACCCTAACCCAACCCTAACCCCTAACCCTTAACCCTAACCATAACCTAAAACCCTAACCCTAACCCCTAACCCTAACCCTAACCCCTAAACCCTAACCCTACCCTAACCCTAACCCTACCCTAACCCTAACCCTAACCCTAACCCCTAACCCAACCCTAACGCTAACCGTAACACCTAACCCAACCCTAACCCTAACCCTAACCCCCTAACCCTAATCCTAACCCTAACCCCCTAACCCCAAACCTAACCATAACCCCTAACCCTAACCCTAACCCCAAGCCCTAACCCTAACCCTAAACTTACCCTTACCCTAACCGTAACCCTACCCCTACCTAACCCCAACCCTAACCCTAACCCTAAACCCTCACTCTTAACCTTAACCCTAAGCGTTAACTCTCACGCTAACCTTTAATCCTAACCCTAATCCTAATCTTCAACCCTAAACCTAACACTTAACCCTAACCCTGTACCTAACCCTAACCCCTCATCTTAACCCTAACCGTAAACCTCAACCCGAAACCAAAGTGTAACCGTTAAACCTAAGAGTGACCTTTAACCCTAACCCTAATCCCTAACCCTAAGCCCTCACCCTAACACTAAACTTCATCCTTAACCCTAACCATAATCCTAACCCTAAATCTAATTCTCAGACTTCTTGCTTTCTTAGAGTTTAGAAAGCCTGCAATCCTCCCATGCCATGCGTGAAAGGAGGCTCTACCAATGTGTCCTACATGAAAACCACGGGCCCATACCCAGAGTATGATAGAGTGGGTTCCCGGGTGCAATCCAAGCCCCCTAAACTCCCCCCACCCGCCTAATGCAGACAGGGCCCGTGCGCTAAGCATAAACAATACCTTTAACAGATAACCCTAACCCTGAACATAACACCCAACCCTGTTCCTATTTCTCCCCTTAACACGTAAACCTCACCGTGCGCCTAACTTTAACCTCTTATCCTAACGTTAATGCATAACCCATTTCCTGAGAACAACCCCTATCCCATAATTCTAACCCTATCTCCTAGTCATCACTGTGACACCTAATCCCTAACCCTAATTCTAAACCGCTAACCCTAACCGTAACCCTACCTACAACCCTAACACTGACAGTAACCCTTACTTCTAACCCCAACGCTATGCCTAACAAAAACCCTAACCCTTGACCCTAACCCTTCACCCTAACCCCTAAGCCTTACCCTAACCCTTAACCCTAATCCTAATCCTAACCATTAAACCTAACCCTAGCTCTTAAAGCTAACCCTAAACCTTACCCTCACGACTAGACCTAACCCTGACATTAAGCTAACACCTAACCGTAACCAGAACTCCTAAAGCTAACCCTGATCCCTATCTCTAACCCTAGCAGTAAACTCTAACCCTAAACCTAAGCCCAACCCGTAACCCTAATCCTATCCTTTTACCCTAAAACTAACCCCTAAACCTAACCCCTATACCTCACCCTAACTCTAACCCCAATCCTAATTCTAACCATACCCCTTCATAAAACACTAACTCCTAACCGCTAACCCTAACACTAACCAAAAACCCTAATCACTAATCCCTAACCCTAACGCTTAACCTTTACCCTAACCGTTAACCCTCACCCTAAATCTTAACACTGACCCTAACCTTCACCTTTAACTCTAAGCCTAACCCTTAACCCTACAGTAAGGAAGACCCTTAATGCTAATGGGATCCCTTATCCCTAACCGTAACACTACAGCTAAAAATAACCTAACCTTTCATCCTTAAACCTAACCCCTAACACTTACTTTAACCCCAAACCCTAACCCTAATCCTAAGCATTAAACCTAACCCTATCTCTTAACCCTAACGCTAGCCCTTACCCTAACGCCTAGATCTTTTTTTTTTTTTTTTTTTTTTTTGAAGACACAGCATGTGACTTTATTTTTTTTATTTATTTTTTTTATTATATATATAATTTTTTTCAATTTAGTTTTACAGAATCAAAGAGTCTAACAGTATATCTTGTTAGATACAGTATGTCCTCATAATGTATACATTATTTCTTGTACAATGATATGAAATAATATGGGAAATATTCATGATAAATTATTAAGTGAACAGTGCAAGTTAAAAACAATGGTTTCATATTTTTTTCCCCACCCCCCCTTTCCCGAGTCAGCACCTTCAAGTGTTACCACTCCCCAAACGGTGTGCAATGCACTCATTGTGTAGGCATACCCCCATCCCCTCCCCCACCCCCCACCTCAGTCTGATGTCCAATTGGTGTCATTCCCAGATTTGTATTTAGGTGATGATCAGGGAAACCAATTTTCTGGTGAGTACATGTGATGCTTGTTTTTCCATTCTTGGGATACTTCACTTAATATAATGGGTTCCAACTCTCTCCAGGAGAACCATAGAGATGTCGTATCTTCATCATTCCTTATAGCTGAGTAATATTCCATGGTATACATATACTACAGCTTACTAATCCAATCATGTATTGATGGGCATTTGGGTTGTTTCCACATCTTTGCTATTGCGAATTGTGCTGCTATAAACATTTGGGTACACGTACCTTTGTTATAGAATGATCTTTTTTCCTTTGGGTATATGCCCAGTAATGGGATTGCTGGGTCAAATGGCAGGTCTACTTGAATCTGTTTAAGATACCTCCATAATGCTTTCCACAGGGGTTGCACTAGTTTGCAGTCCCACCAGCAGTGTATTAGTGTTCCTGTCTCTCCACACCCACGCCAACATGTGTTGTTTTGGGTTTTTTTGATAAAGGCCATTCTCACTGGGGTTAAGTGATATCTCATTGTGGTTTTGATTTGCATTTCCCTGATGATTAGAGATGTTGAACACTTTTTCATATGTTTGTTAGCCATTTTTATATCTTCTTTTGAAAAATTTCTATTCATGTCCTTTGCCCACTTTTTGATAGGGTTGCTTGATTTTTTCTTGCTGATTTTCCTGAGTTCTAAATAGATTCTTGTTATCAGTCCTTTATCTGATGTGTAGTATGCAAAAATTTTTTCCCATTCTGTAGGTGGTCTGTTTATTCTCTGGACTGTTTCTTTGGCTGTGCAGAAGCTTTTTAGTTTAATCATGTCCCATTCATTTATTTTTGTTGCTGCTGTGATTGCCTTGGGGGTCTTCTTCATAAATTCTCTGCCTAGGCCAATGTCTGTAAGAGTCTTTCCTACATTTTCTTCTAGAATTCTGATTGTATCACGCCTAAGGTTTAAGTCTGTTATCCACCGTGATTTGATTTTTGTGAGAGGTGAAAGCTGTGGGTCCTGTTTCATTCTTCTGCAAGTGGCTAACCAGTTCTCCCAGCACCATTTGTTGAATAGGGATTCTTGTCCCCGGAGTATATTCTTTCCCGCTTTGTCAAAAATTAGGTGACTATATGAGGATGGTTCTATATTTGGATTTTCTGTTGTGTTCCACTGGTCTGTGTCCCTGCACTTGTGCCAATACCAGGCTGTTTTAAGAACCACGGCCTTGTAATATAGTTTGAGGTCTGGCAAATTAATACCTCCCATTTTGTTTTTATTGCTTAAAATTGCTTTTGCTATACGGGGTCTTCTTTGATTCCATACAAATTGTATAATTATTTTCTCTATGTCTGTAAAGAATGATGTTGGTAATTTAATAGGGATTGCATTGAATTTGTAGATCACTTTGGGTAGTATAGACATTTTAACAATGTTGATTCTTCCGATCCACGAGCATGGTATATTTTTCCATCTATTTGCAAGTTCTGCTATTTCTTTTCTCAGTGTTTCATAGTTTTCCTTATAGAGGTCCTTTACCTCTTTAGTTAGATATATACCTAGATATTTTATTTTCTTTGTTGCTATTTTGAAGGGTATTGAGTCTTTAATTTGGTTTTCCGATTGACTGTTATTGGCATATATAAATGCCTCTGATTTGTGTATATTAATTTTGTAGCCTGAGACTTTGCTGTATTCGTTAATCAATTCCAGGAGTCTCTTGGTTGAATCCTGGGGGTTTTCCAGATATAACATCATATCATCAGCAAAAAGTGAGAGTTTGATCTCTTCCTTCCCTATTTGGACTCCCTTGATTTTGCTCTCTTGCCTGATAGCTCTCGCAAGGACTTCCAATACTATGTTGAAAAGTAATGGAGACAATGGGCAGCCCTGTCTGGTTCCAGTTCTAAGTGGGAGTGCTTTCAGTTTTTCCCCATTCAGTATGATGTTGGCTGTGGGTTTGTCATATGTGGCTTGTATCATTTTTAGGTAGGTTCCATCAATGCCTATTTTGTTAAGCGTTTTTATCATAAAAGGGTGTTGAATTTTGTCAAATGCTTTTTCTGCATCTAATGAGAGTATCATATGATTTTTGTTTTTGCTTCTATTTATGTGGTGAATTACATTTATAGATTTACGTATGTTGAACCACCCCTGCATCTCGGGGATGAAGCCCACTTGGTCGTGGTGGATTACTTTTTTGATAAGTACTTGGATTCGATTTGCTAGTATTTTATTGAAAATTTTTGCATCTATATTCATGAGGGAAATTGGTCTGTAGTTCTCTATTTTTGTTGAGTCCTTTCCAGGCTTTGGTATTAATGTTATATTGGCTTGGTAGAACGTGTTGGGGAGAACTCCATCCTTCTCAATATTGGAGAATAGTTTATGTAGGATGGGCACCAGTTCTTCTTTGTATGTATGGTAAAATTCAGGTGTGAACCCATCTGGACCAGGGCTTTTCTTTTTGGGAAGGTTTTTTATTGCTGTTTCGATTTCAGTTCTTGATATTGGTCTGTTCAGGTACTCTATTTCTTCCTGGTTGAGCCTGGGAAGACTATGTGTCTCTAAAAATTTGTCCATTTCCTCCACGTTCTCCAGTTTGTGTGCATAAAGATTTTTGTAGAATTCATAGATGATATCTTGTATCTCTGTAGCATCGGTTGTGATTTCTCCTTTCATGTTCCTAATGGAGGTTATTAGAGATTTTACTTTTGAGCTCTTGGTTAGTCTAGCCAGAGGTGTGTCTATTTTGTTTATCTTTTCAAAGAACCAACTTTTTGTTTTATTAATTTCCCTTATAGTTTCTTTGTTGTCCTTTTCATTTAGTTCTGATTTGATCTTAGTAATTTCTCGCCTTCTGCTGGGTTTGGGATCGTTCTGTTCTTCTTTCTCCAGCTCTTTGAGTCTATTCGTTAGGTTGTCTATTTGCATGTTTTCTGTCTTTTTGATATAGGCATTTATGGATATGAATTTTCCTCTCAGGACTGCTTTAGCTGCATCCCATAGATTTTGATAAGTTGTATCTCCATTGTCATTTAATTCAAAGAAATTTTTGATTTCCATCTTGATTTCTTCTTTTATAGAATAATTATTCAGGAGAAGGTTATTTAGCTTCCATGACTTTGAGTAAGAGTGAGGGTTTCTGTTTGTGATCATTGTTACTTTTATTCCGCTGTGATCTGAGAAGATGCATGGTATAATTTCTATTTTTTTGAATTTTTGAAGACATGATTTATGTCCTAAGACATGGTCAATCTTAGAGAATGTCCTGTGAGCTGATGAGAAGAATGTATATTCTGTGGACTTTGGGTAGAATGTCCTATAGATGTCAGCCATGCCCATTTGTTCTAGCATTCTATTTAGGTCCATTATGTCTTTGTTTATTTTCTGTTTAGAGGATCTGTCCTGTACTGTCAGTGGGGTGTTAAAGTCTCCAGCTATTACAGTATTATTATCTATCATCTGGTTCAGATCTAGTAGGGTTTGCTTTATGAATCTAGGTGCACCTAGGTTGGGTGCATATATATTGAGTATAGTCATGGCTTCTTGTTGAATTGTGCCCTTGACCAGTATGTAGTAGCCATTTTTGTCTTTTATTATTTTTGTTGGTTTGAAAGCTAAGTTATTGGAAATTAAGATTGCCACACCAGCTTTCTTTTCGTTACCGTTTGCTTGAAATACCGATTTCCATCCTTTTACTTTCAGTCTAAATGCATCTTTGCTCGTTAGGTGGGTTTCTTGGAGACAGCAGATACTTGGCTTGTGCTTTTTTATCCATTGGGACAGTCTATGTCACTTGAGCGGGGAATTCAAGCCATTCACATTTATTGAGAAAACTGATAAGTGAGACGGTTTTTTGTTCAGCTTGTTGGGTAGAACTTCATTGCAATGTTTTCTCTCCTGAGCCATTGTGGTATCTGGAATTTGATCTTTAGCTCTTGAGTAGTTTTACATTCGTGGATCTTTCTTGTGCTGGTCCGTGTGTAACTCTCTTTTGAGTACTTCTTGCAGGGCTGGTCTTGTCTTGGTGAATTCCCTCAACCTTTGTTTATCTGAGAATGTCTTGATTTCTCCTTCGTATAGAAAACTTAGCTTAGCTGGGTACAAGATTCTAGGCTGGGCATTATTCTGTTTCAGAAGCGTGAAAATGGGGCCCCAAGCTCTTCTTGCTTGTAAGGTTTCAGCTGAGAAATCTGGCGTAATTCTGATGGGTTTTCCTTTGTAAGTTACCTGTTTCTTTCTCCTTACAGCTCGGAGAAGGGACTCTTTAGTGGATATTTTGGTCAGCCTGATGACTACGTGGCGTGGTGTTTTCCTATTTGCTATGAATCTCCCAGGGGTCCTTTGAGCTTCTTGAATCTGTATGTCTAGAGTATTGGCAAGGCCTGGAAAATTTTCCTCGATTATGTCTTCAAATAGCTTGTCCAACCCTTGCTTATTGTCTTCTTCACCCTCAGGGATGCCAATAACTCTCAAGTTAGGTTTCTTCACATAATCCCACATTTCTTGAAGACTCAGATCATTTCTCTTACTTTTTTGATCTATCTCTGTGACTGACTTATTTAGTTGAAAGGAGTTATCTTCAATTTCTGAAATTCTTTCCTCTGTTTGATCTACCCTGCTTTTGAGACTTTCCACAGTGTTTTGTAGCTCTCTGAGTGAATTCTTCATTTCTAGGAGTTCAGTTTGGTTTTTCTTCAATATTTCAATTTCTTTAGTGAATTTTTCCTCCAAATCCTGAATTTTTTTTGCATTTTCCTTGTGTTGTCTGTCCATTGATTCTTGTATATTATTTAGCTTGTTTATGATTCATAATTGGAATTCTTCCTGTGACATGTTGGTGTTTTGAGTCTGGTTTGTGTCAAATGGTTGAGAGCCGGTATTTCTCTTTGGGGGTGAGCTTTCTGTTTGATTCTTTGTGCTTCCTGTGTTTTTTCGCTGGGCCCTTCCCATCTAGATTAATAGTTGGATCTTTACTTATAGATTTAGTCTGGTTAACAGCACTCTCTGTGCTCTATTCTTAGGCTGTGGAGTAGTCTAGGTATATTGCTTCCTTTGGCAAGAGGGGAAGACTGTTGTGAATTGATTAGAAATTTTTCTATTTCAGTTGGGGGACTGCTTCTGATGGGTCCAATCCTAGAGGATTGGAGTGATCCAAGACTGCTTTGGTGAGTTAGGACACTGTGTTGTAGTCTTTCAGAGGGCAGGCAGGGTCCACACTAGTAGTGGGCCAAAATTCTCTTTGTTTGTTTGTTTCCCTTTGGTTCTTCCTCTATAGGGGTGGTTTCTGTCTCTATCTGCAGGAAAAATACTAGTTGTGGGGAGTGGATGGTGCCCTCGCTCGCTCAGCGCCCCATTTGCCGCAACTCCCACAGGCAAAAGTCTGCCTTGGCCCAATGTCCCCAGGGACCAGGCTCCACACTCTCGCTTCTGGAGAAGTAGTCAATGTTTAGACATGGGTGGGGACCCTATATAAGGTCTGTGGACCTGGGGAGGGGGCCGTCCAGGGAGCCTCTTGGCACCCTATTGCTCCGCAGTGACTTGGCTGTGGGCCCCAAGATGGCTATTGCGCGCCCGTAGATCGCCGGCGTTGGGAGTGACTACTCAGGTTCCGGTATGTACCAGAGCCAGGGGCCTGGCCCGTTCCCAAGCTCAGCGTGGGTTCCCAGTTAGAAGGCAAAAAGAGAGAAGAAATAAGGAAAAAGAAAAAAGAAAAGAAAAGAAAAGAAAAGAAGTGAAAAGAAAGAACAGAAGGAGAAGAAAAGGAAAGAGAAAAGAAAAGGAGGAGAGAAGAGGAAAAAAAGAAAAAATAAATAAATAAAAATAAAAAAATAAAAAAATAAATAAAAAAAATAAAAAAAATAAAAATAAAAAAAAAAACAAAGACAAAAACAAAAACTAAACTAACAAATAACACAAAGAGACCTAACCCAGAAACAGCGAAAACACAAACACAAAAGAACAAAAACAGAGCTACACAACACCACAACGCATCACTAAACGAAGGGATACACAATTCTGAAGTATACAGTTGAGCGGCTCAATGATCGTGTTTTTGCGCCTTAGCGCAGCTCCGCCCCTTCACGCCCGCTCCATTGGTTCCGGAGCGGCAACTCAGTGTTTATTTTACGTCTTAGCGCAGCTCCGCCCCTTCACGCTGGCTCCGTTGGTTCCGGAGCGGCAACTCAGTGTTTATTTTAAGTCTTAGCGCAGCTCCGCCCCTTCACGCCCGCTCCGTTGGTTCCGGAGCGGCAACTCAGTGTTTATTTTAAGTCTTAGCGCAGCTCCGCCCCTTCACGCCGGCTCCGTTGGTTCCGGAGCGGCAACTCAGTGTTTATTTTAAGTCTTAGCGCAGCTCCGCCCCTTCACGCCCGCTCCGTTGGTTCCGGAGCGGCAACTCAGTGTTTATTTTAAGTCTTAGCGCAGCTCCGCCCCTTCACGCCGGCTCCGTTGGTTCCGGAGCGGCAACTCAGTGTTTATTTTAAGTCTTAGCGCAGCTCCGCCCCTTCACGCCGGCTCCGTTGGTTCCGGAGCGGCAACTCAGTGTTTATTTTAAGTCTTAGCGCAGCTCCGCCCCTTCACGCCGAGTGCCGCCGGCGGAGATGGCGCGGGCCCAGAGACCAGCGGGGGGCGCCGGGGAGAGAGAGCTGCTGGGCACCTTATGGCTCCCAAGCGGTTCCGACTTTGCTTTCAAGATGGCGCCCGCAGCGCTCCGGGGTCGGAGGGGGACCGGCTCCCCGGCAGGCAGAGACCAGGGACCGCCGCTGCCGGGGGGTTTGGCGGGCAAAGCCGCCGGGGGCCACCGGCTGAAGAACCACCGACAAAAGTAGCGCAGAGGTACAGCGCAATTCGCTGATCGGGGATTGATCGTGCCCCTCCCCCCTGGCACAGGTCCGTCCCTTCTCGCTAAGGACTGTCTCAGCCGAGACTTCCCAGGTTCCAAGCTATTCTCCCGAAAAAGCCTCCTGTCTGCAATGCCCTACGTCTCGCTCGGAGATTCTGCTCTGGCTTGCGAGGGGGTCTCCAAGCAATTGGGGGTGGAGGTCAGTGAGGAGCGCAAGCCGCTTTTCCTAAAGACTGCCCCCGCCCCACCTGGGGGCGGGCGCAGCCGCCTGCGCTCCGCTGGCTACTGTCTGTTCCGCGCCTTCCGCAGAGTTCCGCGATCTAAATTTCGGTTCACCTCAGACCTCACTTGCTCTGTTTGTCCCACGCTGATTCTCCATGGATTCACACCGCTGTTCCTGTGTGGGAGCGGTCCTCTAGCGTTGTGGCAGGTCTGGATCCACGGTTCGTCGCCGGAGCGCAGATCCGAGCAGTCACCGCCACTCCGCCATCTTCCGGAATCACCCTAACGCCTAGATCTAACCCTAAATCTAATCTACCGCCTAATCCTAACCTTCAGCCCTAATGCTAACTCTAACCCAGAACCCTAAACCTACCCGTAACCCTTAACACTAACCCTATCCGTGAACCTTAACCCTGACCCTAATCATTACCCGCACCCAAGCATTTAACCCTGACCCTACCCCTAATACTTAATGATAACCCTAACACTAAACCCTAACCCTAAGCCCAACACTTAACCCTAATCCTATCCCTTAACCCTAACCCTAATGCTAACCCCTAAACGTAACGCTCACCGTGACCAGTAAACCTAACCCTAACCTCTAATACAAACCATAGCACATAACTCTGAACCTAAAACTAACCCTAACCATAACCCTAACCCTAAACCCTAACTCTTAACCTTAACCCTAAGCGTTAACTCTCACGCTAACCTTTAATCCTAACCCTAATCCTAATCTTCAACCCTAAACCTAACACTTAACCCTAACCCTGTACCTAACCCTAACCCCTCATCTTAACCCTAACCGTAAACCTCAACCCGAAACCAAAGTGTAACCGTTAAACCTAAGAGTAACCTTTAACCCTAACCCTAATCCCTAAACCTAAGCCCTCACCCTAACACGAAACTTCATCCTTAACCCTAACCATAATCCTAACCCTAAATCTAATTCTCAGACTTCTTGCTTTCTTAGAGTTTAGAAAGCCTGCAATCCTCCCATGCCATGCGTGAAAGGAGGCTCTACCACTGTGTCCTGCATGAAACCCACGGGCCCATACCCAGAGTATGATAGAGTGGGTTCCCGGGTACAATCCCAGCCTCCTAAACTCCCCCCGCCCGCCTAATGCAGACAGGGCCCGTGCCTTAAGCATAAACAATACCTTTAACAGATAACCCTAACCCTGAACATAACACCCAACCCTGTTGCTATTTCTCCCCTTAACACGTAAACCTCGCCGTGCGCCTAACTTTAACCTCTTATCCTAACGTTAATGCATAACCCATTTCCTGAGAACAACCCCTATCCCATAATTCTAACCCTATCTCCTAGTCATCACTGTGACACCTAATCCCTAACCCTAATTCTAAACCGCTAACCCTAACCGTAACCCTACCTACAACCCTAACACTGACAGTAACCCTTACTTCTAACCCCAACGCTATGTCTAACAAAAACCCTAACCCTTGACCCTAACCCTTCACCCTAACCCCTAAGCCTTACCCTAACCCTTAACCCTAATCCTAATCCTAACCATTAAACCTAACCCTAGCTCTTAAAGCTAACCCTAAACCTTACCCTCACGGCTAGACCTAACCCTGACACTAACCTAACACCTAACCCTAACCAGAACCCCTAAAGCTAAGCCTGAACCCTATCCCTAACCCTAGCAGTAAACTTTAACCCTAAACCTAAGCCCAACCCGTAACCCTAATAGTATCCTTTTACCCTAAAACTAACCCCTAAACCTAACCCCTATACCTCACCCTAACTCTAACCCCAATCCTAATTCTAACCATACCCCTTCATAAAACACTAACTCCTAATCGCTAACCCTAACACTAACCAAAAACCCTAATCACTAATCCCTAACCCTAATGCTTAACCTTTACCCTAACCGTTAACCCTCACCCTAAATCTTAACACTCACCCTAACCTTAACCTTAACTCTAAGCCTAACCCTTAACCCTACAGTAAGGAAGACCCTTAATGCTAATGGGATCCCTTATCCCTAACCCTAACACTACAGCTAAAAATAACCCTAACCTTGGATCCTTAAACCTAACCCCTAACACTTACTGTAACCGCAAACCCTAACCCTATTCCTAAGCATTAAACCTAATCCTATCTCTTAACCCTAACGCTAGCCCTTACCCTAACGCCTAGATCTAACCCTAAATCTAACCTACCGCCTAATCCTAACCTTAAGCCCTAATGCTAACTCTATCCCTGAACCCTAAACCTACCCGAAACCCTTAACACTAACCCTATCCTTGAACCTTAACCCTGACCCTAACCATTACCCGCACCCAAGCTTTTAACCCTGACCCTAACCCTAATCCTTAATGATAGCCCTAACACTAAACCCCCACCCTAAGCAAAACACTTAACCCTAATCCTATCCCTGAACCCTAACCCTAACCCGAACACTAATGCTAACCCCTAAACGTAACCCTAACCGTCACCAGTGAACCTAACCCTAACCTCTAAGACAAAACATAGCACATAACTCTAACCCTAAAACTAACCCTAACCCTAACCCTAACCCTAAACCCTAACTCTTAACCTTAACCCTAAGCGTTAACTCTCACGCTAACCTTTAATCCTAACCCTAATCCTAATCTTCAACCCTAAACCTAACACTTAACCCTAACCCTGTACCAAACCCTAACCCCTCATCTTAACCCTAACCGTAAACCTCAACCCTAAACCAAAGTGTAACCGTTAAAACTAAGAGTAACCTTTATCCATAACCCTAATCCCTAACCCTGAGCCCTCACCCTAACACTAAACTTCATCCTTAACCCTAACCATAATCCTACCCCTAAATCTAATTCTCAGACTTCTTGCTTTCTTAGAGTTTAGAAAGCCTGCAATCCTCCCATGCCATGCGTGAAAGGAGGCTCTACCACTGTGTCCTGCATGAAACCCTAGGGCCCATACACAGAGTATGACAGAGTGGGATCCCGGGTACAATCCCAGCCCCCTAAACTCCCCCCGCCCGCCTAATGCAGACAGGGCCCGTGCGCTAAGCATAAACAATACCTTTAACAGATAACCCTAACCCTGAACATAACACCCAACCCTGTTCCTATTTCTCCCCTTAACACGTAAACCTCACCGTGCGCCTAACTTTAACCTCTTATCCTAACATTAATGCATAACCCATATCCTGAGAACAACCCCTATCCCATAATTCTAGCCCTATCTCCTAGTCATCACTGTGACACCTAATCCCTAACCCTAATTCTAAACCGCTAACCCTAACCGTAACCCTACCTACAACCCTAACACTGACAGTAACCCTTACTTCTAAACCCAACGCTATGCCTAACAAAAACCCCAACCCTTGACCCTAACCCTTCACCTTAACCCCTAAGCCTTAACCTAACCCTTAACCCTAATCCTAATACTAAACATTAAACCAAACCCTAGCTCTTAAAGCTAACCCTAAACCTTACCCTCACGACTAGACCTAACCCTGACACTAACCTAACACCTAACCCTAACCAGAACCCCTAAAGCTAACCCTGAACCCTATCCCTAACCCTAGCAGTAAACCTTAACCCTAAACCTAAGCCCAACCCGTAACCCTAATCCTATCCTTTTACCCTAAAAGTAACCCCTAAACCTAACCCCTATACCTCACCCTAACTCTAACCCCAATCCTAATTCTAACCATACCCCTTCATAAAACACTGACTCCTAACCGCTAACCCTAAGACTAACCAAAAACCCTAATCACTAATCCCTAACCCTAACGCTTAACCTTTACCATAACCGTTAACCCTCACCGTAAATCATAACACTGACCCTAACATTAATCTTTAACTCTAAGCCTAACCCTTAACCCTACAGTAAGGAAGACCCTTAATGCTAATGGGATCCCTTATCCCTAACCCTAACACTACAGCTAAAAATAACCCTAACCTTTGATCCTTAAACCTAACCCCTAACACTTACTTTAACCCCAAACCCTAACCCTAATCCTAAGCATTAAACCTAACCCTATCTCTTAAACCTAACTCTGGGCCTTACACTAATGCCTAGATCTAACCCTAAATCTAACCTACCGCCAAATCCTAACCTTAAGCCCTAATGCTAACTCTAACCCTGAACCCTAAACCTACCCGTAACCCTTAACACTAACCCTATCCATCAACCTTAACCCTGACCCTAACCATTACCCGCACCCAAGCATTTAACCCTGACCATACCACTAATTCTTAAAGCTAACCCTAACACTAAACCCTAACCCTAAGCCCAACACTTAACCCTAATCCTATCCCTTAACCCTAAACCTAATGCTAATCCCTTAACGTAACCCTAACCGTGATCAGTAAACCTAACCCTAACCTCTAACACAAACCATAGCACATAACTCTAACCCTAAAACGAACCGTAACCCTAACCCTAACCCTAAACCCTAACTCTTAACCTTATCCCTAAGCGTTAACTCTCACGCTAACCTTTAATCCTAACCCCAAAACCTAATCTTCAGCCCTAAACCTAACACTTAACCCTAACCCTGTACCTAACCCTATCAACTCATCTTAACCCTAACCGTAAACCTCAACCCTAAACCAAAGTGTAACCGTTAAACCTAAGAGTAACCTTTAACCCTAACCCTAATCCCTAAACCTAAGCCCTCACCCTAACACGAAACTTCATCCTTAACCCTAACCATAATCCTAACCCTAAATCTAATTCTCAGACTTCTTGCTTTCTTAGAGTTTAGAAAGCCTGCAATCCTCCCATGCCATGCGTGAAAGGAGGCTCTACCACTGTGTCCTGCATGAAACCCACGGGCCCATACCCAGAGTATGATAGAGTGGGTTCCCGGGTACAATCCCAGCCTCCTAAACTCCCCCCGCCCGCCTAATGCAGACAGGGCCCGTGCCTTAAGCATAAACAATACCTTTAACAGATAACCCTAACCCTGAACATAACACCCAACCCTGTTCCTATTTCTCCCCTTAACACGTAAACCTCGCCGTGTGCCTAACTTTAACCTCTTATCCTAACGTTAATGCATAACCCATTTCCTGAGAACAACCCCTATCCCATAATTCTAACCCTATCTCCTAGTCATCACTGTGACACCTAATCCCTAACCCTAATTCTAAACCGCTAACCCTAACCGTAACCCTACCTACAACCCTAACACTGACAGTAACCCTTACTTCTAACCCCAACGCTATGCCTAACAAAAACCCTAACCCTTGACCCTAACCCTTCACCCTAACCCCTAAGCCTTACCCTAACCCTTAACCCTAATCCTAATCCTAACCATAAAACCTAACCCTAGCTCTTAAAGCTAACCCTAAACCTTACCCTCACGACTAGACCTAACCCTGACACTAACCTAACACTTAACCCTCACCAGAACCCCTAAAGCTAACCCTGAACCCTATCCCTAACCCTAGCAGTAAACTTTAACCCTAAACCTAAGCCCAACCTGTAACCCTAATCCTATCCTTTTACCCTAAAACTAACCCCTAAACCTAACCCCTATACCTCACCCTAACTCTAACCCCAATCCTAATTCTAACCATACCCCTTCATAAAACACTAACTCCTAACCGCTAACCCTAACACTAACCAAAAACCCTAATCACTAATCCCTAACCCTAACGCTTAACCTTTACCCTAACCGTTAACCCTCACCCTAAATCTTAACACTGACCCTAACCTTAACTTTTAACTCTAAGCCTAACCCTTAACCCTACAGTAAGGAAGACCCTTAATGCTAATGGGATCCCTTATCCCTAACCCTAACACTACAGCTAAAAATAACCCTAACCTTGGATCCTTAAACCTAACCCCTAACACTTACTTTAACCCCAAACCCTAACCCTAATCCTAAGCATTAAACCTAAACCTATCTCTTAACCCTAACCCTAGCCCTTACCCTAATGCCTAGATCTAACCCTAAATATAACCTACCGCCTAATCCTAAACTTAAGTCCTAATGCCAACTCTAACCCTGAACCCTAAACCTACCCGTAACCCTTAACACTAACCCTATCCGTGAACCTTAACCCTGACCCTAACCATTACCGCACCCAAGCATTTAACCCTGACCCTAACCCTAATCCTTAATGATAACCCTAACACTAAACCCTAACCCTAAGCCCAACACTTAACCCTAATCCTATCCCTTAACCCTAACCCTAACCCTAATGCTAACCCCTAAACGTAACCCTAACCGTCACCAGTAAACCTAACCCTAACCGCTAACACAAACCATAGCACATAACTCTAAACCTAAAACTAACCCTAACCCTAACCCTAACCCTAAACCCTAACTCTTAACCTTAACCCTAAGCGTTAACTCTCACGCTAACCTCTAATCCTAACCCTAATCCTAATCTTCAACCCTAAACCTAACACTTAACCCTAACCCTGTACCAAACCCTAACCCCTCATCTTAACCCTAACCGTAAACCTCAACCCTAAACCAAAGTGTAACCGTTAAACCTAAGAGTAACCTTTAACCCTAACCCTAAGCCCTAACCCTAAGCCCTCACCCTAACACTAAACTTCATCCTTAACCCCAACCAGAATCCTAACCCTAAATCTAATTCTCAGACTTCTTGCTTTCTTAGAGTTTAGAAAGCCTGCAATCCTCCCATGCCATGCGTGAAAGGAGGCTCTACCACTGTGTCCTGCATGAAACCCACGGGCCCATACCCAGAGTATGATAGAGTGGGTTCCCGGGTACAATCCCAGCCCCCTAAACTCCCCCCGCCCGCCTAATGCAGACAGGGCCCGTGCGCTAAGCATAAACAATACCTTTAACAGATAACCCTAACCCTGAACATAACTCCCAACCCTGTTCCTATTTCTCCCCTTAACACGTAAACCTCACCGTGCGCCTAACTTTAACCTCTTATCCTAACGTTAATGCATAACCCATTTGTTGAGAACAACCCCTATCCCATAATTCTAACCCTATCTCCTAGTCATCACTGTGACACCTAATCCCTAACCCTAATTCTAAACCGCTAACCCTAACCGTAACCCTACCTACAACCCTAACACTGACAGTAACCCTTACTTCTAAACCCAATGCTATGCCTAACAAAAACCCTAACCCTTGACCTTAACCCTTCACCCTAACCCCTAAGCCTTACCCTAACCCTTAACCCTAATCCTAATCCTAACCATAAAACCTAACCCTAGCTCTTAAAGCTAACCCTAAACCTTACCCTCACGACTAGACCTAACCCTGACACTAACCTAACACCTAACCCTAACCAGAACCCCTAAAGCTAACCCTGAACCCTATCCCTAATCCTAGCAGTAAACTTTAACCCTAAACCTAAGCCCAACCCGTAACCCTAATCCTATCCTTTTACCCTAAAACTAACCCCTAAACCTAACCCCTACACCTCACGCTAACTCTAACCCCAATCCTAATTCTAACCATACCCCTTCATAAAACACTAACTCCTAACCGCTAACCCTAACACTAACCAAAAACCCTAATCACTAATCCCTAACCCTAACGCTTAACCTTTACCCTAACTGTTAACCCTCACCCTAAATCTTAACACTGACCCTAACCTTAACCTTTAACTCTAAGCCTATCCCTTAATCCTACAGTAAGGAAGACCCTTAATGCTAATGGGATCCCTTATCCCTAACCCTAACACTACAGCTAAAAATAACCCTAACCTTTGATCCTGAAACCTAACCCCTAACACTTACTTTAACCCCAAACCCTAACCCTAATCCTAAGCATTAAACCTAACCCTATCTCTTAACCCTAACGCTAGCCCTTAACCTAACGCCTAGATCTAACCCTAAATCTAACCTACCGCCTAATCCTAACATTAAGCCCTAATGCTAACTCTAACC
>NW_027182930.1:145000-147500 GCF_041146395.1 Eulemur rufifrons
TAACCCATTTCCTGAGAACAACCCCATCCGATGATTCTAACCCTATCTCCTAGTCATCACTGTGACACCTAATCCCTAACCCTAATTCTAAACCGCTAACCCTAACCGTAACCCTACCTACAACCATGACACTGACAGTAACCCTTACTTCTAACCCCAACGCTATGCCTAACAAAAACCCTAACCCTTGACCCTATCCCTTCACCCTAACCCCTAAGCCTTACCCTAACCCTTAACCCTAATCCTAATCCTAACCATTAAACCTAACCCTAGCTCTTAAAGCTAACCCTAAACCTCACCCTCACGACTACACCTAACCCTGACACTAACCTAACACCTAACCCTAACCAGAACCCCTAAAGCTAACCCTGAACCCTATCCCTAACCCTAGCAGTAAACTTTAACCCTAAACCTAAGCCCAACCCGTAACCCTAATCCTATCCTTTTACCCTAAAACTAACCCCTAAACCTAACACCTAAACCACACCCTAACTCTAACCCCAATCCTAATCTAACCATACCCCTTCATAAAACACTAACTCCTAACCGCTAACCCTAACACTAACCAGAAACCCTAATCACTAATCCCTAACCCTAACGCTTAACCTTTACCCTAACCGTTAACCCTCACCCTAAATCTTAACACTGACCCTAACCTTAACCTTTAACTCTAAGCCTAACCCTTAACCCTACAGTAAGGAAGACCCTTAATGCTAATGGGATCCCTTATCCCTAACCCTAACACTACAACTAAAAATATCCCTAACCTTGGATCCTTAAACCTAACCCCTAACACTTACTTTAACCCCAAACCCTAACCCTAATCCTAAGCATTAAACCTAACCCTATCTCTTAACCCTAACCCTAGCCCTTACCCTAACGCCTAGATCTAACCCTAAATATAACCTACCGCCTAATCCTAAACTTAAGTCCTAATGCCAACTCTAACCCTGAACCCTAAACCTACCCGTAACCCTTAACACTAACCCTATCCGTGAACTTTAACCCTGACCCTAACCATTACCCGCACCCAAGCATTTAACCCTGACCCTAACCCTAATCCTTAATGCTAACCCTAAGACTAAACCCTAACCCTAAGCCCAACACTTAACCCTAATCCTATCCCTTAACCCTAACCCTAACCCTAATGCTAACCCCTAAACGTAACCCTAACCGTCACCAGTAAACCTAACCCTAACCGCTAACACAAACCATAGCACATAACTCTAACCCTAAAACTAACCCTAACCCTAACCCTAACCCTAAACCCTAACTCTTAACCTTAACCCTAAGCGTTAACTCTCACGCTAACCTTTAATCCTAACCCTAATCCTAATCTTCAACACTAAACCTAATACTTAACTCTAACGCTGTACCAAACCCTAACCCCTTATCTTAACCCTAACCGTAAACCTCAACCCTAAACCACAGTGGAACCGTTAAACCTAAGAGTAACCTTTAACCCTAACCCTAATCCCTTACCCTAAGCCCTCACCCTAACACTAAACTTCATCCTTAACCCTAACCATAATCCTAACCCTAAATCTAATTCTCAGACTTCTTGCTTTCTTAGAGTTTAGAAAGCCTGCAATCCTCCCATGCCATGCGTGAAAGGAGGCTCTACCACTGTGTCCTGCATGAAACCCACGGGCACATACCCAGAGTATGATAGAGTGGGTTCCCGGGTACAATCCCAGCCCCCTAAACTCCCCCCGCCCGCCTAATGCAGACAGGGCCCGTGCGCTAAGCATAAACAATACCTTTAACAGATAACCCTAACCCTGAACATAACTCCCAACCCTGTTCCTATTTCTCCCCTTAACACGTAAACCTCACCGTGCGCCTAACTTTAACCTCTTATCCTAACGTTAATGCATAACCCATTTGTTGAGAACAACCCCTATCCCATAATTCTAACCCTATCTCCTAGTCATCACTGTGACACCTAATCCCTAACCCTAATTCTAAACCGCTAACCCTAACCGTAACCCTACCTACAACCCTAACACTGACAGTAAACCTTACTTCTAACCCCAATGCTATGCCTAACAAAAACCCTAACCCTTGACCTTAACCCTTCACCCTAACCCCTAAGCCTTACCCTAACCCTTAACCCTAATCCTAATCCTAACCATTAAACCTAACCCTAGCTCTTAAAGCTAACCCTAAACCTTACCCTCACGACTAGACCTAACCCTGACACTAACCTAACACCTAACCCTAACCAGAACCCCTAAAGCTAACCCTGAACCCTATCCCTAATCCTAGCAGTAAACTTTAACCCTAAACCTAAGCCCAACCCGTAACCCTAATCCTATCCTTTTACCCTAAAACTAACCCCTAAACCTAACCCCTACACCTCACGCTAACTCTAACCCCAATCCTAATTCTAACCATACCCCTTCATAAAACACTAACTCCTAACCGCTAACCCTAACACTAACCAAAAACCCTAATCACTAATCCCTAACCCTAACGCTTAACCTTTACCCTAACTGTT
>NW_027182930.1:152500-155000 GCF_041146395.1 Eulemur rufifrons
ACCCCAACCCCAACCCCAAACCTAACCCTAACCCCTAACCCTAACCCCTAACCCTAACCCCTAACCCTAACCCTAATCCCTAACCCTAACCCTAACCTAACCCTAACCCAACCCTAACACTAACCCTAACCCTAACCCCTAACCCTAACCCTTACCCTTACCCTAACCCTTACTTTACCCTTACCCTAACCCCTAACCCTAAGCCTAATCCCTAACCCTAAGCCTAACCCCTAATCCTAACCCCTAACCCCTACCCTAACCCTAACCCCTAACCCTGACCCTAACCCCTAACCCTAACCACTAACCCTAACCCTAACCCTAACCCCTAACCCTAACCCCTAACCCTAACCCCTGACCTTGACCCTGAACCCTGACCCTGACCCTGACCCTAACCCTAGCCCTAGCCCTAACCTTAACCCCTAACCCTACCCCTAACCCCTAACCCTAAACCTAACTCCTATCCCTATCCCTAGCCCCAACCCCTAACCCTAACCCTAAACCAACCCTAACCCTAACCCCTAACCCTAACCCCTAACCCTATCCTACCCTACCCTACCCCTAACCCTAACCCCTAACCCCTAACCCTAACACTAACCCCTATCCTAACCCTAACCCTAACCCTACCCCTAACCCTAACCTAACCCTAAACCTAACCCTAACCCCTAACTCTAACCCTAACCCTAACCCCTAGCCCTAGCCCTAGCCCTAAACCTAACCCCTAACCCTAACCCTAGGCCTAGCCCTAGCCCGAGCCCTAACCTTAACCCTAACCCTAGCCCATAACCCTAACCCCTAAACCCTAACCGTAACCCTAACCCCTAACCCTAACCCTAACCCCTGACCCTGACCCTGACCTTAACCCTAACCCGTAACTCCTAACCCTAACCCCTAACCCTAACCCTAACCCCTTACCCTGACCCTAACCCTAACCCTAACACCTAACCCCTACCCTAACCCTAACCCCTAACCCTAACCCTAACCCCTAACCCGAACCCTAACCCTAACCCCTAACCCTAACCCTAACCCCTAACCCTAACCCCTGACCCTGACCCTGACCCCTGACCCTGACCCTCACCCTAACCCTAGCCCTAGCCCTAGCCCTAACCCTAACCCCTAACCCTAACCCTAACCCCTAACTCTAAACCTAACTCCTAGCCCTAGCCCTAGCCCTATCCCTAGGCCTAACCCCTAACCCTGACCCTAACCCTAACCTAACCCTAACCCCTAACCTTAACCCCTAACCCTATCCTACCATACCCTATCCGTAACCCTAACCCCTAACCCCTAACCCTAACCCCTACCCTAACCCTAAGCCAAACCCTACCCCTACCCCTTACCCTACCCCTACCCCTAACCCTAACCCCAACCCCAACCCCAACCCAACCCTAACCCTAACCCTATCCCCTAACCCTAACCCCTAACCCCTAATCCTAACCTTACCCCTACCCCTAACCCTAAGCCCTAACGCTAACCCTAACCCTAACCCCTAACCCTAACCCTAACACCTAACCCTAACCCTAACCCCAACCCTAACCCCTAACCCCAACCCTAACCCTAACCCTAACCCCTAACCCTAACCCTAACCCTAACACAAAGCCTAACCCTAACCCCTAACCCCTACCCTAATCCTAACCCTAACCCTAACCCCTAACCCTAACCCCTAACCCTAACCCTAACCCCTAACCCTAACCCTTAACCCTAACCCTAACCCTAAACCCCTAACCCTAACCCCTAACCCCTAACCCTAACCTTACCCCTACCCCTAACCCTAAGCCCTAACCCTAACCCCTAACCCTAACCCTAAACCCTAACCCTAACCCAACCCTAAACCTAACCCTAACCCCTAACCCTAAACCCTAACCCCTAACCCTAAACTTACCCCTACCCCTAACCCTAAGCCCTAACCCTAACCCTAACCCTAACCCCTAACCTTAACCCCAACCCCTAACCCTAACCCTAACACCAACCCTAACCCCTAACCCCAACCCTAACCCTAACCCTAACCCTAACCCCTAACCCTAAACCTAACCCAAAGCCTAACCCTAACCCCTAACCCCTACCCTAATCCTAACCCTAACCCTAACCCCTAACTCTAACCCCTAACCCTAACCCTAACCCCTAACCCTAACTATTAACCCTAACCCTAACCCTAAACCCCTAACCCTAACCCCTAACCCCAACCCTAACCCTAACCCTAACCCCTAACCCTATCCCTAAACCCTAACCCTAGCCCTAACCCTAACCCCTAACCCTAACCCCTAACCCTAACCCTAACCCTTAACCCTAACCCTAACCCCTAAACCTAACCCCTAACCCTAACCCTACCCCTAACCCTAACCCTAAACCCTAACCCTAACCACAACCCCTAACCCTAACCCTAACCCCAACCCTAACCCCTAAACCCAACCCTAACCCTAACCCTAACCCCTAACCCTAACCCTAACCCCTACCCCTAACCCTAACCCAAAGCCTAACCCTAACCCCTAACCCCTACCCTAAT
>NW_027182930.1:180000-240000 GCF_041146395.1 Eulemur rufifrons
TAACCATGATACTAACCTAACACCTAACCCTCACCAGAACCCCTAAAGCTAACCCTGAACCCTATCCCTAACCCTAGCAGTAAACTTTAACCCTAAACCTAAGCCCAACCCGTAACCCTAATCCTATCCTTTTACCCTAAAACTAACCCCTAAACCTAACCCCTATACCTCACCCTAACTCTAACCCCAATCCTAATTCTAACCATACCCCTTCATAAAACACTAACTCCTAACCGCTAACCCTAACACTAACCAAAAACCCTAATCGCTAATCCCTAACCCTAACGCTTAACCTTTACCCTAACCGTTAACCCTCACCCTAAATCTTAACACTGACCCTAACCTTAACCTTTAACTCTAAGCCTAACCCTTAACCCTACAGTAAGGAAGACCCTTAATGCTAATGGGATCCCTTATCCCTAACCCTAACACTACAGCTAAAAATAACCCTAAGCTTTGATCCTTAAACCTAACCCCTAACACTTACTTTAACCCCAAACCCTAACCCTAATCCTAAGCATTAAACCTAACCCTATCTCTTACCCCTAACGCTAGCCCTTACCCTAACGCCTAGATCTAACCCTAAATCGAACCTACCGCCTAATCCTAACCTTAAGCCCTAATGCTAACTCTAACCCTGAACCCTAAACCTACCCGTAACCCTTAACACTAACCCTATCCGTGAACCTTAACCCTGACCCTAACCATTACCCGCACCCAAGCATTTAACCCTGAACCTTCCCCTAATCCTTAATGATAACCCTAACACTAAAACCTAACCCTAAGCCCAACACTTATCCCTAATCCTATCCCTTAATCCTAACCCTAACCCTAATGCTACCCCCTAAACGTAACCCTAACCGTGACCAGTAAACCTAACCCTAACCTCTAACACAAACCATAGCACATAACTCTAACCCTAAAACTAACCCTAACCCTAACCCTAAACCCTATCTCTTAACCTTAACCCTAAGCGTTAACTCTCACGCTAACCTCTAATCCTAACCCTAATCCTAATCTTCAACCCTAAACCTAACACTTAACCCTAACCCTGTACCAAACCCTAACCCCTCATCTTAACCCTAACCGTAAACCTCAACCCTAAACCAAAGTGTAACCGTTAAACCTAAGAGTAACCTTTAACCCTAACCCTAAGCCCTAACCCTAAGCCCTCACCCTAACACTAAACTTCATCCTTAACCCTAACCAGAATCCTAACCCTAAATCTAATTCTCAGACTTCTTGCTTTCTTAGAGTTTAGAAAGCCTGCAATCCTCCCATGCCATGCGTTAAAGGAGGCTCTACCACTGTGTCCTGCATGAAACCCACGGGCCCATACCCAGAGTATGATAGAGTGGGTTCCCGGGTACAATCCCAGCCCCCTCAACTCCCCCCGCCCGCCTAATGCAGACAGGGCCCGTGCGCTAAGTATAAACAATACCTTTAACAGATAACCCTAACCCTGAAGATAGCAACCCAACCCTGTTCCTATTTCTCCCCTTAACACGTAAACCTCACCGTGCGCCTAACTTTAACCTCTTATCCTAACGTTAATGCATAACCCATTTCCTGAGAACAACCCCTATCCCATAATTCTAACCCTATCTCCTAGTCATCACTGTGACACCTAATCCCTAACCCTAATTCTAAACCGCTAACCCTAACCGTAACCCTACCTACAACCCTAACACTGACAGTAACCCTTACTTCTAACCCCAACGCTATGCCTAACAAAAACCCTAACCCTTGACCCTAACCCTTCACCCTAACCCCTAAGCCTTACCCTAACCCTTAACCCTAATCCTAATCCTAACCATTAAACGTAACCCTAGCTCTTAAAGCTAACCCTAAACCTTACCCTCACGACTAGACCTAACCCTGACACTAACCTAACACCTAACCCTATCCAGAACCCCTAAAGCTAACCCTGAACCCTATCCCTTACCCTAGCAGTAAACTTTAACCCTAAACCTAAGCCCAACCCGTAACCCTAATCCTATCCTTTTACCCTAAACCTAACCCCTATACCTCACCCTAACTCTAACCCCAATCCTAATTCTAACCATACCCCTTCATAAAACACTAACTCCTAACCGCTAACCCTAACTCTAACCAAAAACCCTAATCACTAATCCCTAACCCTAACGCTTAGCCTTTACCCTAAGAAGTAGGAGAGTCATATGTATGAATGGTTACATTGACGCAGAGAAAGAAACTGTTGGGTGGTGTATGTACGCATGTTAATCTATACTTTGGAGGAAGTTCGAGAGTCATATCTGGGGAAAATTGCAGTCACTTAGAGAAAGCAACAATCGGGGGCCGTTTTGTAGATCTGCTAAATTCTATTTTGGAAGAAGAGTGAAATTCATATGTGGGAACGCTTATGTTCACTCAGAGAAATCAACGATAGGGCAGTGTTTCGTTGGGATGCTAAAGTGTAGTTTGGAAGAAGTTCGCGAGTCTTATATAAGAAAGCTTACAGTCACCTAGAGAAAGTAACTCTCGGCAGATTGTTTCTAAGCGTGCTAAACTCTAATTTGCATCAATTGTGAGAGTCAAACATGGGAACGCTTACATTCACTCAGAGAACGCAACGTTTGGGTGGTGGTTTGTAAGCATTCTAAACTGTATTTTGGAGGAAGTAGGAGAGTCATATATACGAATGCTTACATTCACGCAGAGAAAGCAACTCTGTGATCGTATTTGGTTGGCATGCTAAACTGTGGTTTGGAAGAAGTTCGAGAGCCTTATATAGGAAAGATTACAGTGACAAAGAGAAAACAACTCTCTGTAGTTTCTTGGTAGGTCTACTAAACTGTAATTTGGATGATGTGTGAGAACGCTTGCATTCACTCAGAGAAAGAACTTTGTCGTGGTGGTTTGTAGGAATAACAACTGTAGTTCGAAGAAGTAGGAGAGTCATATATGAACGGTTACATTCACGCAGAGAAAGCAACTGTGGAGTGGCGTATGTAATCATCATAATCTGTAGTTTGGAGGAAGTTCGAGAGTCATATCTGGGGAAAATTAGAGTCATTTAGAGAAAGGAACAATCGGGGGCTGGTGTGTAGGTCTGCTAAATTTTATTTTGGAAAAAGAGTGAGAGTCATATATGGGAACGCTTATGTTGACTCAGAGAAATCAACGATGGGGCGCTGTATTGTTGGCATGCCAAACTGTAGTTTGGAAGAAGTTCGAAAGTCTTATATAGGAAAGTTTACAGTCACCTAGAGAAAGCAACTCACAGGAGGTGGTTTGTAAGCCGCTAAACTCTAATTTGGATGAAGTGAAAGAGGCATACATGGATACGCTTCATTCACTCAGAGAAAGGTAAATTGGGGTGCCAGTTTGTAGGTATACTAACTCCAGTTTGGAAGAAGTACTAGAGTCATATATATGAACGCTTATATGGACTCAGAGAAAGCAACTATGGGGTGGTGTTTTGTAGGCCTGCTAAAATATAGTTTGGAAGAAGTTCGAAAGCAGACAGTCACTTAGAGAAAGCAACTCTTGGCGGTGGATTTTTAGGTCTGCTAAATTGTATTTTGAAAGAAGTACCAGAGTCATATATTCAAACGCTTACATTCATGCAGAGAAAGGAACTGTGGGGTGGTGTTTTCTAGGCGTGCTAAACTCTAGTTTGGACGAAGTTTGAGAATCACATATAAGAAAGCTTAGAGTCACATAGAGAAAGCAAATCTCTGGGTGTGGAATGTAGGCGTGCTAAACTCTATTTTGGTTTAGATTGAGAGTCATATATGGAAAGGGTTACATTCACTCAGAGAAAGCAACGATGGTGTGGTGGTTTGTAGGCATACTAAACTCTAGTTTGGAAGAAGTAAGAAAATGATATATGGGAACGCTTACATTCATGCAGAGAAAGCAATTATGGGGTGGCTTTTTTGTACCCATGCTAATCTCTAGTTTGGAAGAAGTTATATAGGAAAGCGTACACTCATTTATAGAAACCAACTTTCGGGGGATGAAGGGTAGGCCTGCAAAACTCTACTTTGGAAGAAGTGGGAGAGTCATATTGGGGACCACGTACATTGACTCAGAGAAATCGAGGATGGGGTTGTGTTTTGTAGGCATACTAAACTCTAGTTTGGAGAAAGTACGAGAATCATATATAGGAACGCTTACATTCATGCAGAGAAAGCAACTATGGAGTGAGGTTTGTATGCCTACTAAACTATAGTTTGGAGGAAGTTTAGAATCTTATATAGCAAAGCTTACAGTCACCTAGAGAGAGCAACTCTTGGGAGATGATTTCTAAGCCTGATAATTTGCACCAACTCTTAAAGTTAAGTATGGGAAGGTTTACATCCACTCAGAACGCAAGGTTTGGGTTGCAGTTTGTGGCCTTAATTGTAGTTCGGAAGAAGTAGGAAAGTCATATATATGAACGGTTACATTCACGCAGACAAACCAGCTATGGAGTGATGTGTGTATGCCTACTAAACTATAGTTTGGAGGATGTTCGAGAGTCATATCTGGAAAGCTTACAGTCATTTAGAGAAAGAAACTCTCAGGGGGTGGTTCGTAGGCCTGCTAAACTCTATTTTCAAAGAAGTGTTAAAATCGTATACAGGAACGCTTACATTCACTCAGAGAAAGCAACGTTGGGGTGGCCGTTAGTGAGCATACTAAACTCTACTTTGGAAGAGGTACAAGAGACATAAATACGAACGCTTTCATTAACACAGAGAAAGGAAATACGGGGTGCTGTAGTGCAGGCATGCTAAACTATAGATTAGAAGAAGTTCGAAAGCTGACAGTCACTTAGAGAAAGCAACTCTTGGCGGGTGATTTTTAGGTCTGCTAAATTGTATTTTGAAAGACGTACCAGAGTCATATACAAACGCTTACATTCATGCAGAGAAAGAAACTATGGGGTGATGTGTTGTGGGGATGCTAAACTGCAGTTTGGAAGGTGTTCGAGAGTGTTATATAGGATAGCTTACAGTCACCTAGAGAAAGCAACACTCGGGACAGCTTTACAAGCCTCTAAACACTAATTAGCAGCAATTGTGAGAGTCAAACATGGGAACGCTTACATTCACTCAGAGAACGCAACGTTTGGGTGGCTGGTTTTTAAGCATTCTAAACTGTATTTTGGAGGAAGTAGGAGAGTCATATATACGAATGCTTACATTCACGCAGAGAAAGCAACTCTGTGGTCGTATTTTGTTGGCATGCAAAACTGTGGTTTGGAAGAAGTTCGAGAGCCTTATATAGGAAAGATTACAGTGACACAGAGAAAACAACTCTCTGTAGTTTCTCGGTAGCTCTGCTAAACTGTGATTTGGATGAAGTGTGAGAACGCTTGCATTCACTCAGAGAAAGAACTTTGTCGTGGTGGTTTGTAGGAATAACAACTGTAGTTCGAAGAAGTAGGAGAGTCATATATGAACGGTTACATTCACGCAGAGAAAGCAACTGTGGGGTGGCGTAGGTAATCATCATAATCTGTAGTTTGGAGGAAGTTCGAGAGTCATATCTGGGGAAAATTAGAGTCACATAGAGAAAGGAACAATCGGGGGCTGGTGTGTAGGTCTGCTAAATTCTATTTTGGAAGAAGAGTGAGAGTCATATATGGGAACGCTTATGTTGACTCAGAGAAATCAACGATGGGACGCTGTATTGTTGGCATGCTAAACTGTAGTTTGGAAGAAGTTCGAGAGTCTTATATAGGAAAGTTTACAGTCACCTAGAGAAAGCAACTCACAGGAGGTGGTTTGTAAGCCGCTAAACTCTAATTTGGATGAAGTGAAAGAGGCATACATGGATACGCTTCATTCACTCAGAGAAAGGTAAATTGGGGTGCCGGTTTGTAGGTATACTAACTCCAGTTTGGAAGAAGTACTAGAGTCATATATATGAACGCTTATATGGACGCAGAGAAAGCAACTATGGGGTGGTGTTTTGTAGGCCTGCTAAAATATAGTTTGGAAGAAGTTCGAAAGCAGACAGTCAGAGAAAGCAACTCTCGGCGGTTCATTTTTCGGTCTGCTGAATTGTATTTTGAAAGAAATACCAGAGTCATATATTCAAACGCTTACATTCATGCAGAGAAAGCAACTCTGGGGTGGTGTTTTCTAGGCATGCTAAACTCTAGTTTGGACGAAGTTTGAGAATCACATATAAGAAAGCTTAGAGTCACTTAAAGCAAATCTCTGGGTGTGGAATGTAGGCGTGCTAAACTCTATTTTGGTTTCAGAGTGAGAGTCATATATGGGAAGGCTTACATTCACTCAGAGAAAGCAACGATGGTGTGGTGGTTTGTAGGCATACTGAACTCTAGTTTGGAAGAAGTAGGAGAATGATATATGGGAACGCTTACATTCATGCAGAGAAAGCAATTATGGGGTGGCTTTTTTGTAGCCACGCTAATCTCTATTTTGCAAGAAGTTAAAGAGTAATATATAGGAAAGCGTACCGTCATTTATAGAAACCAACTTTCGGGGGATGGTTTGTAGGCCTGCAAAACTCTACTTTGGAAGAAGGGGGAGAGTCATATGGGGGACTGGGTACATTCACTCGGAGAAATCAATGATGGGGTTGTGGTTTGTAGGCATACTAAACTCTAGTTTGGAAGAAGGACGAGAATCATATATAGGAACGCTTACATTCATGCAGAGAAAGCACCTATGGAGTGATGTTTGTATGCCTACTAAACGATAGTTTGGAGGATGTTCGAGAGTCATATCTGGAAAGCTTACAGTCATTTAGAGAAAGCAACTCTCTCGGGATGTTTCGTAGGCCTGCTAAACTCTATTTTCAATGAAGTGTTCGAATCATATACAGGAACGCTTACATTCACTCAGAGAAAGCAACGTTGGGGTGGCCGTTTTTGAGCATACTAAACTCTACTTTGGAAGAGGTACGAGAGACATAAATACGAACGCTTACATTAACACAGAGAAAGCAAATACGGGGTGCTGTAATGCAGGCATGCTAAACTATAGATTGGAAGATGTTCGAAAGCTGACAGTCACTTAGAGAAAGCAACTCTTGGCGGGTGATTTTTAGGTCTGCTAAATTATATTTTGAAAGACGTACCAGAGTCATATACAAACGCTTACATTCATGCAGAGAAAGAAACTATGGGGTGATGTGTTGTTGGCATGCTAAACTGCAGTTTGGAAGGAGTTCGAGAGTGTTATATAGGATAGCTTACAGTCACCTAGAGAAAGCAACACTCGGGACAGCTTTACAAGCCTCTAAACACTAATTAGCAGTAATTGTGAGAGTCAAACATGGGAACACTTACATTCACGGAGAGAACACAACGTTTGGGTGGTGGTTTGTAGGCATAATAACTGTAGTTCGGAAGAAGTAGGAGAGTCATATGTATGAACGGTTACATTCACGCAGAGAAAGAAACTGTTGGGTGGTGTATGTACGCATGTTAATCTATACTTTGGAGGAAGTTCGAGAGTCATATCTGGGGAAAATTGCAGTCACTTAGAGAAAGCAACAATCGGGGGCCGTTTTGTAGATCTGCTAAATTCTATTTTGGAAGAAGAGTGAAATTCATATGTGGGAACGCTTATGTTCACTCAGAGAAATCAACGATAGGGCAGTGTTTCGTTGGGATGCTAAAGTGTAGTTTGGAAGAAGTTCGCGAGTCTTATATAAGAAAGCTTACAGTCACCTAGAGAAAGTAACTCTCGGCAGATTGTTTCTAAGCGTGCTAAACTCTAATTTGCATCAATTGTGAGAGTCAAACATGGGAACGCTTACATTCACTCAGAGAACGCAACGTTTGGGTGGTGGTTTGTAAGCATTCTAAACTATTTTGGAGGAAGTAGGAGAGTCATATATACGAATGCTTACATTCACGCAGAGAAAGCAACTCTGTGATCGTATTTTGTTGGCATGCTAAACTGTGGTTTGGAAGAAGTTCGAGAGCCTTATATAGGAAAGATTACAGTGACACAGAGAAAACAACTCTCTGTAGTTTCTTGGTAGGTCTGCTAAACTGTGATTTGGATGATGTGTGAGAACGCTTGCATTCACTCAGAGAAAGAACTTTGTCGTGGTGGTTTGTAGGAATAACAACTGTAGTTCGAAGAAGTAGGAGAGTCATATATGAACGGTTACATTCACGCAGAGAAAGCAACTGTGGAGTGGCGTATGTAATCATCATAATCTGTAGTTTGGAGGAAGTTCGAGAGTCATATCTGGGGAAAATTAGAGTCATTTAGAGAAAGGAACAATCGGGGGCTGGTGTGTAGGTCTGCTAAATTTTATTTTGGAAAAAGAGTGAGAGTCATATATGGGAACGCTTATGTTGACTCAGAGAAATCAACGATGGGGCGCTGTATTGTTGGCATGCTAAACTGTAGTTTGGAAGAAGTTCGAAAGTCTTATATAGGAAAGTTTACAGTCACCTAGAGAAAGCAACTCACAGGAGGTGGTTTGTAAGCCGCTAAACTCTAATTTGGATGAAGTGAAAGAGGCATACATGGATACGCTTCATTCACTCAGAGAAAGGTAAATTGGGGTGCCAGTTTGTAGGTATACTAACTCCAGTTTGGAAGAAGTACTAGAGTCATATATATGAACGCTTATATGGACGCAGAGAAAGCAACTATGGGGTGGTGTTTTGTAGGCCTGCTAAAATATAGTTTGGAAGAAGTTCGAAAGCAGACAGTCACTTAGAGAAAGCAACTCTTGGCGGTGGATTTTTAGGTCTGCTAAATTGTATTTTGAAAGAAGTACCAGAGTCATATATTCAAACGCTTACATTCATGCAGAGAAAGGAACTGTGGGGTGGTGTTTTCTAGGCGTGCTAAACTCTGAGAAAGCAAGAAGTCTGAGAATTAAATTTAGGGCTAGGATTAGGGTTAGGGTTAGCAATATAGGTTACTGTTATGGTGAGGGCTTAGGGTTAGGGGTTTCAGTTAGGGTCAGGGTTAAAGGTTAGTGTTAGGTTTAACAGTTACAGTTAGGTTTAGGGTTAAGCTTTAAGGTTTAAGCTTAGGGTTAAGATTAGGGGTTAGGTTTTGGTACAGGGTAAGGGTTAAGTGCTAGGTTTAGGCTCAAAGATTAGGATTAGGGTTAGGGTTAAGGTTTAGTGTGAGGGTTAACGGTTAGGGTTAAGGTTAAGTGTTAGGTTTATGGGTTAGGCTTACGGTTAAGTGTTCATGTTAGGTTTAGGGTTAGAGTTAAGTGTTATGGTTAGGGTTAGGGGTTTGGGTTAGGTTTAGGGTTCATGGTTAAGGTTACATTTAGGGGTTAGGTTTAGGGTAAGCGTTTAGTGTTAGTGTTGGGCATTAGGGTCAGGGCTTAGGTAGGGTTAGGGGTTAGGGTCAGTGTTTGGGCTTTGATTTGGCGGTTAGTTTAAGGGTACAGGACCTGTGTAATCTACGGTGAGAAGGGTGCAGAATGTTTCCATGCGACACTACACCATCGGATCCTGGGCCTTTGGCCCAGACCTACTTGCAGGACTCATGCGGAAACTCTACTCACGCATTGCATGGTTGTATTTTAGGCTTGGTTAACTCTGAGAATGGAAGTAGTGTGAGAAATAGGGTTATGGTTAGGGTTAAGGGTTTGGTGTTAGGGGTTAGGGTTCAAGTGAGGTTTAGTGGTTAGGGACTAGGATTTAGGGTTAGTGTTAGGGTTAGGGGTTAGTTTTGCGTTAGGGGCTAGGGTTAGATTTATGGTTGGGGTTAGTGTTAGGGTTAGGATTAGGCATCAGGGTTAGTGTTAGGGTTAAAGGATAGGATTGGCGTTAAGTGTTTAGGCTTAGGGTTTGTGTTAAGTGTTAGGTTTGGGGTTTAGGCTTAGGGTTACGGTTTGAGTTAAGCTCTAGGGTGAGGGTTAAAGATTAGGCTTAGGATTATTGGTTAGGGATAGAGTTATGTTTAAGGGTTAGGGATAGGGTTAGGTTTAGGGTTCAGTGTTAGGGTTAGCATTAGGGGTTAGGGTTAGGGTTAGGGGTTAGGCGTAGTGATGTATTAAGGGCTATGGTTAGAATTAGGATTGGGGTTAGTGTTAGGTTTAGGGTTAGGGGTTAGGTTTAGGGTTAAGGGATAGGATTATGGTTAAGGGTTGGGCGTAGCTTTAGGGTTAAGATTTAGTGTTAGGGTCCGGTTTAAGGGTTAGGGTGAGGGTTAACGGTTAGGGTTAGGGTTGGGGTTAGGGGTTAGGGATATAGTTAGTATTAAGTGTTAGAGTTAGGTTTAGGGTTCAGGGTTAGGGTTAGCTTTAGGGGTTATGATTAGGGTTAGGTGTTAGTTTAGTGTTAGTGTTAGGTCTAGGCGTCAGGGTAAGGTTTAGGGTTAGGGTTAAGAGCTAAGGTTGGGTTTAGTGGTTAGGATTAGGGTTAGGGTTAGGAGTTAGGGTAAAGGGTCAAGGGTTAGCATTATTTTTAGCCATAGCTTTGGCGTTAGGAGTAAGGGTTAGGTTCAGTGTTAGGGTAACAGTAGGTTACCGTAACAGTAACTACGTAGGGTAACAGTTAGTGTTAGTGGTTTAGAATTAGGGTTAGGGATTAGTTGTCACAGTTATGACTAGGAGATAGGGTTAGAATTATGGGATAGGGGTTAATCTCAGGGTAAGTGTTATGCATTAACGTTAGGATAAGAGGTTAAAGTTCAGGTTACGGTGAGGTTTACATTCTAAGGTGAGCAATAGAATCAGGGTTAAATGTTATTTTCAGGGTTAGAGTTTTGGGTGAGGTGTAGAGTTTATGCTTAGGGCACGGGCCTTGTCTGCATTAGGCGGGGGGGGGGGTTAGGGGGCTGGGATTGTCACCAGGAACCCACTCTATCGTACTCTGGTTATGGGCCCCAGCGGTTCATTCAGGACACAGTGGAAGAGCCTCCTTTCACGCATGGCATGGGAGGATTGTAGGCTTTCTAAACTCTAAGAAAGCAAGAAGACTGAGAATTAGATTTAGGGTTAGGGTTAGGGTTCGGGTTAAGGATCAAGGTTAGTATTAGGGTGAAGGCTTAGAGTTAGGGGTTACGGGTAGCGTTACAGGTTACTCTTAGTTTTAACCGTTACAGTTAGGTTCAGGCTTAAGGTTTATGGTTAGGTTTAAGGTTAGGGTTTAGGGTTTGGTACAGGATTAGGGTTAAATATTAGGTTTAGGGTTAAAGATTACGATTAAGGTTAGGTTTAAAGGTTAGTGTGAGGGTTAACAGTCAGGGTTAAAGTTAAGAGTTAGGGTTAGGGTTAGTGTTAGGATTAAGGGTTCATGTTAGGTTTAGGGTTAGAGTTAAGTGCTATGGTTAGCGCTCGAGGTTAGGGTTAGGTTTAGGGTTCACAGTTAGGGTTACGTTTAGAGGTTAGCATTAGGGTTAGGGATTAGCTTTAGGGTAAGAGTTTAGAGTTAGTGTTGGGCTTTAGGCTCAGGGCTTAGGTTTAGGGTCAGAGGTTAGGGTTGATGTTAGGGCTTAGATTTAGTGGTTAGTTTAAGGGCACAGGACCTGTTTATTCTACAGTGAGAGGGGTTAGGGTTAGGGTTAGGGTTGTCGTAGGGGTTAAGGTTAGATTTAACCTTGGGGTTAGTGTTAGGGTTAGGATTAGGGGGTTAGTGTTAGGGTTAGGGGTTAAAAACACCTACAGCCAGCCCTAACCCGATTTCTGACACTTCTTCCATTCTCAGAGTTAACCAAGCCTACAATACAGCCATGTCATGCGTGAGAAGAGGCTCCACCTGAGTCCTGTATGTAGGTCTTGGCCCAAGGCCCAGCGTACGGTGGTGTTGTGTCGCAGCGACCCTGTGCACCACTCTCACCATAGATTAAACAGGTCCTGTGCCCTTAAACTAACCGCTAAATCTCAGCCCTAACACTAATCCTAACCCCTAACCCTAAAAGTTATCCTTAACCCTACTGTTAACACTCAAACTAACCCTTAACTCTAACCCTTGTGATGATCTTTAACCCTAACCCTAACACTTAACCCTAACCCTGTACCAAACCATAACCCCTAAGCTTAACCCTAACCCTAAACCTAAACCCTAAGTCTAACTGTAACTGTTAAACCTAACAGTAACTTTTAACCCTAAAACTAACCGTATCCCCTTACCCGAAGCCCTCACCCTAAGATTAAACTTCATCCCTAACCATAACGATAATCCTAACCTTAAATCTAATTCTCAGACTTCTTACTTTCTTAGAGATTTGAAAGCTTACAAACCTCCTTTACCATGCGTGAAATCAGGCTCTGCCAGAGTGTCCTACAAGAAACCCATGGGCCCATACCCTGCATACGATAGAGTGGGTTTCTGGTGACAATCGCATCCCCCTCAATCCCACTCCTAGGGCAGACAGGGCCCATACCCTAAGCAAAACCCTACCCCTCACTCATAATTCTAACCCTGATCCTATTGCTCACCTTAACACATAAACCTCACCGTAAACCTAACTTTAACCACTTATCCTAACATTAATGCATAACACTTATGCTAAGAACAACCCCTATCACTTAATTCTAACCCTAACTCCTAGCCATAACAGTAACCCCTAATCCCTAACCCTAATTCTAACCACTAAACATTACCTTAACCCTACAAACAACCCTAATACTAACCCTAACCTTAAACGCTAACCCTAACCTTATCCCTAAACATAACCTTAAAAGTTTACCCTAAACCCTAACCCTATCCCCTAACCCTAAGCCTAACCCTTAATTCTGATCCTAATCCTAACAATTAAACCTAACCCTAACCCTTAACCCTAACACTAACCCTTACCTTAATGCCGAGACCTAATCTTAGCAGTAAAGCTACCTCTAACCCTAACCCTAGACCTTAAACCTAACACTATCCCTAACTTATAACCCTAACCCTAACTGTTAACCCTCACCCTAACCCTTAACTCGGACCATAACACTAACCCTTAACCCTAACCCTATCCCTTAATGCTAACCCTAAGCCTTAACCCTTAACCCTAATCCTATCCCTTAACCCTAACCCTAACCCCTAACCCTAACCCTAACCCTAACCCCAACCCTAAATCTATCTCTAGTCCCTAACCCAACCCTAACCGTTAACCCCTAATGCTAACATTAACCCTAACCCCTAATCCCTAACACCTAACCCTCACGCGAACACTAACCCCTAACCCCAAACACCTAACCCTAATCATAACCATAATTCTCACACTTCCTCCATTCTCAGAGTTAGCCAAGCCTACAATAAAACCATGCCATGCGTGAGAAGAGGCTCTGCCTGAGACCTGCATGTAGGTCTGGGCCCAAGGCCTAGGGTACGATGGTGTGGTGTGGCGATGACCCATTCTGCACACTTCTCACCATAGATTACACAGGTCCTGTGCCCTTAAAATAACCTCTAAATCTAAGCCCTAACGCTAACTCTAACACTAACCCTTAACCCTAAACTTAAGCCCTGACCCTAACGCCCAACACTAACATTAAACCCTTACCCTAATCCTTACCCATAACCCTAATGCCTAAACGTAACCCTAACGATGAACCCTAAACCTAACCCTAACCCCAAACCCTAACCATAACACTTAACTCTAACCCTAAACCTAACACGAACACTTAAACCTAAACTTAACCACTAACCCTAACACTTAACCTTAACCCTAACCGTTAACTCTCACACTAACCCTTAAACCTAACCCTAATCGTAATCTTTAACCCTAAACCTAACAGTTAACCCTTACCCTGTACCAAAACCTAACCCCTAACCTTAACCTTAACCCTAACACTTGACCCTAAAGCTAACTGTAACCATTAAACCTAACACTAACCTTTAACCCTGACCGTAACTCTAACCCCTAACCCTAAGCCCTCACCCTAATGCTAAACTTTATCCTTAACACTAACCATAATCCTATCCCTAAATCTAATTCTCAGACTTCTTGCTTTCTCAGAGTTTAGAAAGCCTACAATCCTCCCATGCCATGCGTGAAAAGAGGCTCTGCCACTGTGTCCTGCATGAAACCCAGGGACCCATACCCAGTGTACGATAGAGAAAGTTCTCGGCCACAATCCTAGACCCCTAATCCTCCCGCCTAGTGCAGACAGGGCCCGTGCCCTAAGCATAAAAAGTACGCCTAACATATAACCCTAACCTTGAACGTAACACCTAACCCTGATCCTACTGCTCACCTTATCATGTAGACCACACTGTAACCCTAACTTTAACCGCATCTCCTAAAGTTAATGCATAACACTTACACTGAGAACAACGCCTATCCCATAATTCTAACCCTAAATCTTAGCCATAACCATAAAACCTAATCCCTAACCCTAATTCTAAACTGCTAACCCTAACCTTAACACTACCAACAACCCTAACCCTAACCCTAACCCTAACCCTCACCCCTAATCCTACCCTATGCCTAAAAGTAACCCTAACTCCTAACCCTTATCCCTAACCAAAAGCCCTGTCCCTAACCATAAGACTTAAGTCTCACCCTTATACCCTAACCCTAATACAAATCCTTAAGCCTAACCCCCAATCCTAACAATTAACCTTAACCCTAGCTGTTAACGCTCACCCTAACCCTTAAATCAGACCAAAACCCTAACATTTAACCCTAACCCTAATCCCTAATGCTAACCCTAAGCCTTAACCCTTTACCCTAATCCTATCCCTTAAGCCTAACCCTAACCCTAATTCCTAACCCTAACCATAATCCCTAACCCTAACCCTAACCCTAACTCTGAATCTAACCCTAGCCCCTAAACCAACACTAACCCCTAACCCCTAACCCTAACACTAACACTAACTCCTAATTTCTAACCCCTGAACCACACTCGAACCCTAACCCCTAACCCCAAACAATTAACCATAACCCTAACCCTAATTCTCACACTTCCTCCATTTTCAGAGTTCACCAAGCCTACAATAGAGCCATGCCATGAGTGAGAAGAGGCTCCGCCTGAGTCCTGCATGTAGGTCTGGGCCCAAGGCCCAGGTACGATGGTGTGGTGTCAAGGGGACCAATTCTGCACCCTTCTCACCATAGATTAAACAGGTCCTGTGCCCTTAAACTAACCGCTAAATCTAAGCCCTAACACTAAACCTAAACGCTAACCCTAAACCTAAGCCCTTATCCTAATGCCCAACACTAACACCAAACACTCACCCTAAACCTAACCCGTAACCCTAACCCCTAAACGTAACCCTAACCATGCACCCTATATCTAACCCTAACCCCTAACCCTAACCATAACACTTAACTCTAACCCTAAACTAACATAAACCCTTAACACTAAACCTAATCCCTAACCCTCATGCTTAACCCTAACCGTTAATCCTCACACTTACCTTTAAACCTAACCCTAATTGTAATCTTTAACTCTAAACTTAACACTTAAACCTTAACCTGTACCAAAACCTATCCCCTAAACTGAACCCTAACACTAAACCTTAACGCTAAACCTAACTGTAACTGTTAAACCTAACACTGACCTTTAACTCTGACCCTAAACCTAACCCCTAACCCTAAGGCATCACCTTAACACTAAACTTCATCCCTAATTCTAACCATAATCCTAACCCTAAATCTAATTCTCAGACTTTTTCTTTCTCAGAGTTTAGAAAGCCTATAATCCTCCCATGCCATGTGTGAAAGGAGGCCCTGCCACTGTGTCCAGGGGCCAATACCCAGCATACGATAGAGTGATTTCCCGGCGAATATGCTAGCCCCCTAACCTCTCCGCCTAGTGCAGACAAGGCACGTGCCCTAAGCATAAACACAACCCCTAACCAATAACCCTAACCATAACTGTTAACTCTCACCCTAACATTTAACCCTGACACTAACCCTAACCCGTAAACCTATCCCTAAACCTTTACCCAAAGCCTAAGCCTTAACTCTAACACTATCATTTAACCCTAGCCCTAACCCCTAAATGTTACACTAACCATGAACCCTAAGCCTAACCGTAACCCCTAACACTAACCATAACACTTAACTGTAACCCTAAACCTAACAAGACCCCTTAACCCTAACACTAACCCCTTACCCTAGCCCTTAAACTTAACCCTAAACTTTTACCCTCACACTAACCTTTAACACTAACCATAATGCTAATCTTTAACCCTAAACCTAACACTTAACTCTTACCCTGTACGAAACCCTAACCCCTGACCTTAACCCTGACAATAAACCTTAACCCTAAACCTAACTTTAACCGTTAAAACTAACACTAACCTTAACCCTAACTCTATCCCTAACCCTTAACCCTAAGCCCTCACCCTAACACTAATCGTCATCCCTAATCCTAACCATAATCCTATCCCTAAATCTTAATCTCAGACGTCTTCCTCTCTCAGAGTTTAAAAAGCCCTCACCCTAAAATTTAACCCTAAACCTAACTGTAACTGTTTAAACTAACACTAATCTTTAACCATAACCCTAACCCTTAACCTGAATCCTAAGCCAAACTCTTAACCCTAATCCTATCCCTTAACCCTAACTCTAATCCCTAACTCGAACGCTAACACTAACCCCAACCCTAAACCTAACCCTAGCCCCTAACCCAACCCTCACCCCAACCCCTAACCCTAACACTAACCCTAACCCCTAATGCCTAACCCCTAACCCTCATTTGAACACTCTCTCCTAAACCCAAATCCCTAACCCTAACCATAACCCTAATTCTCACACTTCTTCCATTCTAAGAGTTAACCAAGCCTACAATACAACCATGCCATGCATGAGAACAGGCTCCCCCTGATTCCTGCATGTACGTCTGAGCCCAAGGCCCAGGGTACAATGCTGTGGTGTCTCAGCGACCGATTCCACACCCTTCTCACTATAGATTAAACAGGTCCTCTGACCTTAAACTAATCGCTAAATCTAAGTCCTAACACTAACCCCTACCCTAAACAGAAACCCTGACCCAAACTCCCTTCACTAACACTATACCCTTACACCAAACCTAACCCCTAAACCTAACCCCTAAACATAACCTTAACCATGAACCCTAAACCTGAACCTAAACCCTAACACTTAAGTGTAACCCTAAACCTAACACGAACCCCTAATCCTAACCCTAAACCCTAACCCTAACCCTTCACCTTAACCCTAACCGTTAACCCTCAGCTAACCCTTAAACCTAACACTAATCCTAATCTTTACCCCTAAGCCGAACACTTAACCCTAACCCTGTACCAAACCCTAATCCCTAACACTAAGCCCTCTCCCTAACACTAAACTTCATCCCTAACCCTAACCGTAATCCTAACCCTAAATCTAATTCTGAGACTTCTTGCTTTCTCAGAGTTTAGAAAGCCTACAATCCTCCCATGCCATGCATGAAAGGAGGCTCTGCCACTGTGCCCTGCATGAAACCCAGAGGCCCATACCCAGCATACGATAGAGTGGGTTCCTGGTGACAATCCCAGCCTCCGAGCCCCCCCACCTAGTGAAGACAGGGCCTGTGCCCTAAGCATAAACACTGCCCCTAACCCATAACCATAACCCTGATCATAACATCTGACCCTGATCCTATTGCTCACCTTAACATGTAAAACTCACCATAACCCTAACCCTAACCCCTTATCCTAACGTTAATGAATAATACTTACCCTGAGGACAACACCTATCCCATAATTCTAACCCTAACTCTTATTCATAACTGTAAAACCTAATACCTAATTGTAAGCTGCTAACCCTAAATTTAACCCTACCAACAGCCCTAACACTAACCCTAACCCTAACCCTTGATCCTTAAGCCTAAACCCTAACCCTAACCCTAACCCTAAGTATAAACTCTACCCCTCACCCATAACCCTAACCCTGAACATAAAACCTAACCCTGATCCTATTGCTCACCTTAACACGTAAAGCTCACCGTAACACTAACTTTAACCGCTTACCCTAACTTTAAGCATAAAACTGACCCTGAGACCAACCCCTATGCCATAATTCTAACCCTAACTCCTTACCATAACCATAACACCTAATCCCTAACCCTAATTCTAAACTGCTAAACCTAACCTTAAGCCTACAAAAAACCTTAACGGTAACACTAACCCTAACACCTAATCCTAACCCTGTGCCTGAAAATAAACCTAACCCTTAACCTTTAACCCTAATGCTAACCCATAACCCTAACCATAACACTTTACTCTAACCCTAAATCTAACACGAACGCTTAACACTAGCCCTAAACCCTAACCCTAACCCTTAAACACAAACCTAACCGTTAACACTCACACTAACCGTCAACCCTAATCCGAATTCTAATCTTTAACCCTAAACCTAACACTTAACCCTAACCCTGTACCAAACCCTAACCCCTAACCATAACCCTCACCCTAAAACGTAACCCTAAACCTAACTGTAACCGTTAAACCTAACTCTAACATTTAACCTTTACTCTACCCATAATCCCTAGCCCTAATCCCTCACCCTAGCACTAACCTCATTCCTAACCCTAACTATAATCCTAACCCTAAATCTAATTATCAGACTTCTTGCTTTCTCAGCGTTAGAAAGCCTACAATCCTCCCATGCCATGAATAAAAGGAGGCTCTACCACTGTGTCCTGCCGGAAACCCCAGTGCCCATACTCAGCATACACTAGAGTGGGTTCCCGACGACAATCGCAACCCCAAACCCCTCCCCCCCTGCCTAGTGCAGACAGGGCCCGAGTCGTAAGCATAAACCCTACCCCTCACCCCTAACCATAACCCTGAACATAACACCTGACCCTGATCCCATTGCTCACCTTAAAATGTAAATCTCACCATAACCCTAGATTTAACCCCTTATCATAACGTTAATGCATAACACTTACCCTGAGAACAACTCCTATCTCTGAATTCTAACCCTAACTCCAAGCCATAACCATAACACCTAATCCCTAATGCGAATTCTAAACTGCTAACCCTAACCTTAAACCTACCATCAAACCAAACATTACCCTAGCCCCTAACTTTAAAACTATGCCTAAAAATAACCCTAACACTTCACCCTTAATCCTAACCCCTAACTCTAACCCTAACCCTACCCCTAAGACCCTAACCATAACCCTAACTGTTAACCCTCACCCTAACACGTAACCCTGAACTTAACCCTAAACCTTAACACTAACCCTTAACCCTAACCCTAAGCCAAACCCTTAACCATAATCCTATCCTTTAACCCTAAACGCTAACCCTAATATTAACCCCAACCCTAAACCTAACCCTAGCACCCTAACCCAAACCCAACAACTAACCCCTATCCCTAACACTAACCCTAACTCCTAATCCCTAGGACCTAACCCTGACTCGAACCATAATCCCAAACTCCAAACCCCTAACCCAAACCCTAACCCTGATTCTCACACTACTTCCATTCTCAGAGTGAAGCAAGCCTACAATACAGCTATACTATGCGTGAGATGAGGCTCCACCTGAGTCCTGCATGTAGGTCCTTTCCCAAGGATCAGGGAACGATTTTGTGCTTTCGTGGAGACTCCGACAGCACCCTTCTCACCGTAAATAAAACAGGTCCTGTGCCCTTAAACTAAAAGCTAAATCTCAGCCCTAACACTAACACTAACCCCTAACCGTAAACATAAGCTCCGACCGTAACGCTGAACACGAACTCTAAAACCTTACCCTAAACCTAATCCCTAACCCTAACACTAACCCATAAACATAACACTAACCATGAACCCTAAACCTAACCCTAACCATAACACTTAACGCTAACCCTAAAGCCTACACGAAGACTTATTCCTAACACTAACAAAAACCCTAGCCCTTAGTCTTGATCCTTATCATTAACCCTCACACTAGCCCTTAACCCTAACCCTAATCCTAATCTTTAACCCTAAAGCTAAAACTTAAGCCTAACACTGTACCAAACGCTAAACCTTAACCTTAACCCTAACCCTAAAACATAACCATAAACCTGACTGTAACGGTTAAACCTAACACTAACCTTTAACCCTAACCACTGACCTTCAGAACGCACCCTAACACTAACCTTCATCCTTAAACATTACCATAAACCTACCCCTAAATCTAATTCTCAGACTTCTTGCTTTCTCAGAGTTTAGAAAGCCTACAATTCTCCCATGTCATGAGTAAAAGGAGGCTCTGCCACTGTGTCCTGCAAGAAACCCGGGGGCCCATAACTAGTGCATGACAGAGCGGGTTCCCAGTGGCAATCCTAGTCCCTAACACCCCCCCTCCTGGTGAAGACAGGGCCCGTGCGCTAAGCAAAAACACTATCCCTAACAGATAACCCTAACTCCAAACATAAAACCTAACCCTGATCCTGTTGCTCACCTTAAAACATAAACCTAACCATAACACTAATTTATCCCCTTATGTTAACGTTAATGCATAGCACCCAAAGAAGAAGCCCTATCCCATAATTCTAAACCTAATCCCTAGCCATAACCATAACACCTCATCCATATTCTAAAGAGCCAACCCTAAACTTCAACCTACCATCAACCCTTACCCTAACCCTAACCCTTAACCCTAAGCCCTCACCCTAACACTAATCTTCATCCCTAAACCGTGCCGTAATCCTAACCCGAAATCTAATTCTCAGACTTCTTGCTTTCTCAGAGTTTTGAAAGCCTACAATCCTACTAAGCCATGCATGAAAGCCCGCTCTGCGACAGTGTCCTGCAGGAAACCAGAGGCCCATACACTGCATACGATAGAGTAGGTTACCAGCGACCATCACAGACCCCTATCTTTCCCTCCTAGTGCCTACAGGGCCCGTGCCCAGAGCATAAACCCTACCCCTCACCCATAAGACTAACCCAGAACATAACACCTAACCCTGATCATACTGGTCACCTTAAGAGGTAAAGCTCACCATAACCCTAACTTTAACACCTTATCTTAACGTTAATGCATGACACCCTGAGAAAAAGCACTATACTGTAATTCTAACGCTAACTCCTAGCCATAACCATAACACCTGATCCCGAATTCTGAAACGCCAACCCTAACCTTAACCCTACCAACAACACTAACACTAACCCTAACACCTTACCCTAACCCTACGCATAAAAATAACCCTAACCGTTGATCCTTAGTCATAACCCCTAACCTTAACCCTAACACTCAACCCTAATCCCAAGCCTAACCATTAAACATAACCCTAACACTTAACCTTAAACCTAACCTTTACCTTAATGCCTAGAGATCTAACCCTAACACTGACTTACAGTTAACACTAACCCTAACACCCTAATGTTAACCTTAAACCTGAACCATAAACCTAACCCTTAACCCTAATCCTATCCCTAACCCCCTAACCCTATCCCTAACTGTTAACCCTCACCCTAACCCTTAACCATGACCCTAACCCTAAACCTGAACCCTTACCCTAAGCCTAACCCTTAACCCTAACCCTATCCCTTAACCCTAACGCCTAACCCTAACGCTAACTCCAAACCTAAACCTTACCCTGGCCCCCTAAACCAGAGTTAACACCTAACCCGTAACACTAACTCTAACCCTAACCACTAATCCCTAGCACCTAACCCTGACTCCAAGCCTAACCCCTAACTCGAAACCCCTAACGCCAACCCTAACCCTAATTCTCACACTACTTCCATTCCCGAGTGAAGCAAGCCTACAATACAGCCATGCCATGTGTGAGATGAGGCTCCGCCTGAGTCCTGCATGTAGATCTTGTCCCAGGGCCCAGGGAATGATGTTGTGCTTTCGTGGTGACTCCGACCGCACCCCTCTCACCGTAGATTAACCAGGTCCTGTGCCCTTAAACTGACCGATAAATCTAAGCCCTACCACCAACCCTAACCCCTGACCCTGAACCTAAGCCCCGAGCCTAAAGCCCAACACTAACTCTAAACCCTTACCCTAAACCTAATCCTTAACCCTAATGCTAACCCCTAAACGTAACCCTAACCGTGGACAGTAAACCTAACCCTAACCTCTAACACAAACCCTAACACATAACTCGAACCCTAAAGCTAACCCTAACCCTTAACCCTAAACCTAAACCCTAACCCTAACTCTTAACCTTAACCCTAACCGTTAACTCTCACGCTAACCTTTAATCCTAACCCTAATCCTAATCTTCAACCGTAAACCTAACACTTAACCCTAACCCTGTACCTAACCCTAACCCTATACCAAACCCCAACCCCTCATCTTAACCCTAACCGTAAACCTCAACCCTAAACCGAACTGTAACCGTTAAACCTAAGAGTAACCTTTAACCCTAACCCTAATCCCTAACCCTAAGCCCTCACCCTAACACTAAACTTCATCCTTAACCCTAACCATAATCCTAACCCTAAATCTAATTCTCAGACTTCTTGCTTTCTTAGAGTTTAGAAAGCCTGCAATCCTCCCATGCCATGCGTGAAAGGAGGCTCTACCACTGTGTCCTGCATCAAACCCACGGGCCCATACCCAGAGTACGATACAGTGGGATCCTGGTGACAATCCCAGTCCCCTAACCTCCCCCCACCCCCGCCTAAGGCAGACAGGGCCCGTGCGCTAAGCATAAACAATACCTGTAACAGATATCCCTCACCGTGAACATAACACCTAACCCTGTTCCTATTTCTCCCCTTAACACGTAAACCTCACCGTGAGCCTAACTTTAACCTCTTATCCTAACGTTAGTGCATAACCCATTCCCTGAGAACAACCCCTATCCCATAATTCTAACCCTATCTCCTAGTCGTCACTGTAACACCTAATCCCTAACCCTAATTCTAAACCGCTAACTCTAACCGTAACCCTGCCTACAACCCTAACACTGACAGTAACCCTTACTTCTAACCCCAACGCTATGCCTAACAAAAACCCTTAACCCTTCACCCTAACCCCTAAGCCTTACCCTAACCCTTAACCCTAATCCTAATCCTATCCATTCAACCTAACCCTAGCTCTTAAAGCTAACCCTAAACCTTACCCTCACGACTAGACCTAACCCTGACACTAACCTAACACCTAACCCTAACCATAACCCCTACAGCTAACCTTAACCCTGAACCCTAAACCTAACCCTAACACTGAACCCTCACTATATCCCCAACCTCTAAGCCTAATCCTAACCGTTAACCCTCACCCTAACACTTAAACTGGACCATAACACTAAACATTAACCCTAACACTAAACTTTAACCCTAAACCTGAGCCCAACCCTTAACGCTAATCCTATCCTTTTACCCTAAACCTAACTCCTAAACCTAACCCTAACACTAACCCCAATCCTAATTCTAACCATACCCCTTCATAAAACACTAACTCCTAACCCTAACACTTACCAAAAACCCTAATCGCTAATCCCTAACACTAACGCTTAACCTTTACCGTAACCGTTAACCCTCACCCTAACCCTTAACGCTGACCCTAACCTTAACCTTTAATCTAAGCCTGACCCTTAACCCTAACAGTAAGGAAAACCCTCACGCCAACCTTATCCCTTATCCCTAACCCTAACACTACAGCTAAAAATAACACTAACCTTTGATCCTTAAACCTAACCCCTAACACTTACTTTAACCCCAAACCCTAACCCTAATCCTAAGCATTAAACCTAACCCTATCTCTTAACCCTTACTCTAACGCCTAGATCTAACCCTAAAATCTAACCTACCACCTAATCCTAACCTTAAGCCCTAATGCTAACTCTAACCCTGAACCCTAAACCTACCCGTAAACCCTTAACACTAACCCTATCCATAAACCTTAACCCTGACCCTAACCATTACCCGCACCCAAGCATTTAACCCTGACCCTAACCCTAATCCTTAACGATAAACTTAACACTAAACCCCAACCCTAAGCCCAACACTTAACCCTAAACCTGACCCTTGACCCCTAACCCTAAACCTAAGCCTAACCCCAACCTGAACCCTTAATCTTGACCCTTACCCTTAACCCTCGCACTAACCCTACTCCTAATCTTTAACCATGAAGCTAACACTGAAGCCTACCCCTGTGCCAAACGCTAAACCCAAACCTTAACCCGAACCCTGAGACTTAACCGTAAACCTAACTGTAACTGTTAAACCTAACACTAACCTTTAACCCCAACCCCTAACTGAAACCCCTAACCCTAAGCCCTCACCATAACAGTAACCTATATTGCTAACCCTAACCCTAATCCTAGCCCTAAATTTAATTCTCAGACTTCTTGCTTTCTCAGAGTTTACAAAGCCTACAATCCTCCCATGCCATGTGTAGAAGGAGGCTTGGCCACTGTGTCCGGCATGAAACCAAGGGGCCCATACCCAGTGTATGATAGAGTGGCTTCCGGCATCTATCCCAGCCCTCTAAGCCCCCTCCTAGAGCAGAGAGGGCTCGTGATATAAGCATAAACACTACCCCTCACCCATAACCCTAACCCTGAACATCACAGCTCACCCTGATACTATTGCTCACCTTAACACATCAACCTCACCATAACTCTAACTTGAACCTGTTATCCTAACGTTAATGCATAAGACTTACCCTAAGAACAACCCCTATCCCTTAATTCTAACCCTAACTCCTAGCCACAATTGTAACACCTAATCCCTAAGGCTAATTCAAAACTGCTAAACATTACCTTATCCCTACAAACTAACCCTAACCCTAACCGCTAACCCTAACCGTACACCTAAAAATAACCGTAACACTTGACACTTAACCCTAACCCTTAACCCTGATCCTAATCCTAACAATTAAACCTAACCCTAACTCTTAAGCCTAACACTAACACGTACCCTAATGCCTAGACCTAACCCTAAGAGTAAACGTAACCCCTAACCCTAACCCTAATCCCTAATGCTAACCCTAACACTGAACCCTAATCCTAAGCCTTAAACCTAACTCTATCCTTAACCCATAACCCTAGCCCTAACCGTTAACCCCACACTAACCCTTAACTCGAACTGTAACCCTAACCCTTAAAACTAAACCTAACACTTAACGCTAACCCTAAGCCTTAACGCTTAACCCTTATCCTATCCCTTAACCCTAACTCTAACCCATAACGCTAACCCTAACCCCACTCTAAATCTAACCCTAGCCCCTAACCCAACCCTAACCCCTAAGCCCTAACCCTATCACTAAACCCAACACCTACTCCCTAACCCCTAATCCTCACTCGAAGCTTAAGCCCTAACCCTAAGCCCTCTCCCTGACTAATCTTCATCCCTAACCCTAACCATAATCCTAACCCTAAATCTAATTCTCAGACTTCTTGCTATCTCAGAGTTTTAAAAGCCTACAATTCTCCAAAGCCATGCGTGAAAGCTGGCTCTGCCACAGTGTCCTGCATGAAACCCAGGAGCCCATACTCTGTGCACAATAGAGTGGGTTCCCGGGGACAATCACAGCCCCCTAACTCCCCCTGCTAGTGCTGACAGGGCCCATGCCCTAAGCAAAAACCCTGCACCTCACCCATAACCCTAACCCTGAACATAACACCTAACCCTGATGTTATTGTTCACCTTAACACGTAAACCTCACTGTAACCCTAACTTTAACCCCTATCCTAATGTTATTGCATAACACTTACCCTAAGAACAAACCCTATCCCTTAATTCTAAGCCTAACTCCTAGCATAACCGTAACACTTAATCCCTAACCTTAATTCTAAACTGCTAAACATTACCTTCACCCTACAAACAACCCTAACACTAACCCTAACTCTAACCGCTAACCCTAACCCTAACCATTACCCTGATCATAATCCTAACAATTAAACCTAACCCTAATTCTTAACCCTAACACGAACCATTACCATAATGCCTAGACCTAACCCTAACTGTAACCCTAACCCCTAACCCTAACCCTAACCGCTAATGCTAACCCTAACCCCGAACCCTAAACCTAACCCTAACCCTATCCCTTAAAACTATTACTATCCCTAAACCATTACCCTAATCGCAACTGTTAACCCTCACTCTCACCCTTAACTTGGACCGAAACCCTAACCCTTAACCCTAACCTTAACCCTTACTGCTAATCTTAAGCCTTCACCCTTTACCTTAATCCTATCTTGTAAGCCTAACCCTAACGCTGACCCCTAACCCACCTGAACATTAACCCTAAACCTAAATCTAACGCTAGCCCCTTACAAAAACCTAACACCTAACCCCTGACACACTAATCCTAACTTCTAATTCCTAACCACTAAACTTCACTCAAACCCAAACCTCTAACCCCAAACACATAACCCTAACCATAACCCTAATTCTCACACTTCCTTCGTTCTCAGAGTTGACCAAGCCTACAATAGAGCCATGCCACGAGTGAGAAGAGGCTCTGCCTGAGTCCTGCATGTAGGTCTGGGCCCAAGGCCCAAGTACGATGGTGTGGTGTTGAGGCGACCCAGTCTGCACCCTTCCCACCATAGATTAAACAGAGCATGTGCCCTTAAACTAACCACTAAATCTAAGCCCTAACACTAAACCTAAATCCTAACCCTAAACCTCGGCCCTTATCCTAACGCCCAACAGTAACACTAAACACTCGCCCTAAACTTAACCCGTAACCCGAACCCCTAAATGTAACCCTAACCATGAACCCTAAACCTAACCCTAACCTCTAGCCATAACCATAACACTTAACTCTAAACCTAAATGTTACACGAAGCCTTATTCCTAACCCTAAGCCCAACCCTAACCCTTAATCTTGAACCTTACCATTAACCCTCACACTAACCCTTAACCCTAACCCTAATCCTAATCTTTAACCAAAAAGCTAACACTGAAGCCTAACCCTGTGCCAAACGATAAAACCAAACCTTAACCCTAACCCTGAAACTTAACCATAAACGTAACTGTAACTGTTAAAAATAACACAAACCTTAAACCCTAACCCCTAACCCTAAGAGCCCACCCTAACACTAATCTTCCTCGCTAAACATTACCATAATCCTACCCCTAAATCTAATTGTCAGACTTCTTGCTTTCTCAGAGTTTAGAAAGCCTAAAATCCTCCCATGCCATGAGTAAAAAGGGGCTCTACCACTGTGTCCTGCATGAAACCCAGGAGCCCATATCCAGCGTACGATAGAGTGGGTTCCCGGGGACAATCCCATCCCCCTAACCCCAGCCCCCCGCCAAGTGCAGACAGGGCCTGTACGCTAAGTATAAACACTACCCCTAACAGATAACCCTCACCCTGAATATAACACCTGACCCTGATCCTATTGCTCACCTTAAAACATAAACCTCCCCGTAACCCTAACTTATCCCCTTATCTTAACCTTAATGCATAACACCCTGAGAAGAAGCCCCATCCCATAATTCTAATCCTAATCCCCAGCCATAACCATAAGACCTCATCCCTAATTCTAAAATGCCAACCCTAAACTTCACCCTACAAACAACCCTAACCCTAACCCTAACCTCTAACCCTAAGCCCTCACCCTATCACTAATCTTCATCCCTAAACCGTACCGTAATCCTAACCCGAAATCTAATTCTCAGACTTCTTGCTTTCTCAGAGTTTTGAAAGCCTACAATCCTACTAAGCCATGCATGAAAGCCCGCTCTGCCACAGTGTCCTGCAAGAAACCCAGAGGCCCATACACAGCGTACGATAGAGTGGGTTCCCAGCGACCACAACCGACCCCTAACTTCGATTCCTAGGGCATACAGGGCCCATGCCCTAAGCATAAACACTACCCCTCACCCATAACCCTAACCCAGAACATAACACCTAACCCTGATCCTACTGCTCACCTTAACACGTAAACCTCACCGTAACCCTAATTTTAACCCCATATCGTAACGTTAATGCATGACACCCTGAGAAAAAGCCCTATACTGTAATTCTAACCCTAACTCCTAGCCATAACCATAACACCTAATCTCTAATTCTGAAACACCAACCCTAACCTTAACCCTACCAACAACACTAACACTAACCCTAACCCCTTACCCTAACCCTACGCCTAAAAATAACCGTAACCGTTGATCCTTAGTCATAACCCCTAACCTTAACCCTAACCCTTAACCCTAATCCCAATCCTAACCATTAAACATAACCCCAACTCTTAACCCTAACTCTAACCTTTACCTTAATGCCTAGAGTTCTAACCCCAACACTGACCTACAGTTAGAAGTAACACAAACCCATAATGCTAACCTTAAACCTGAACAATAAACCTAATCCTTAACCATAACACCCTAACCCTAACCCTAACCCTTAACCCTGACCCTAACCCTAAACCTTAACCCTAACCCTGAACCCTAACCCTAAGCCTACCCTTAACCCTAACCCTATCCATTAACCCTAACCGCTAACGATAACACTAACCCCAACCCTAAACCTACCCCTGGCCCCCTAACCCAGAATTAACACCGAACCCGTAACACTAACTCTACCCCTAACCACTACCACCTAACCATGACTCGAAACCTAACCCCTAACTCAAAACCCCTAACCCCAAACCTAACCTTAATTCTCACACTACTTCCATTCCCGAGTGAAGCAAGCCTACAATACAGCAATGCCATGTGTGAGATGAGGCTCCGCCTGAGTCCTGCATGTAGGTCTTGTCCCAGGGCCCAGGGAATGATGTTGTGCTTTCGTGGTGACTCCGACCGCACCCCTCTCACCGTAGATTAACCAGGTCCTGTGCCCTTAAACTGACCGCTAAATCTAAGCCCTACCACCAACCCTAACCCCTGAACCTGAACCTAAGCCCCGAGCCTAAAGCCCAACACTAACTCTAAACCCTTACCCTAAACCTAATCCCTAACCCTAATGCTAACCCCTAAACGTAACCCTAACCGTGGACAGTAAACCTAACCCTAACCTCTAACACAAACCCTAACACATAACTCTAACCCTAAAACTAACCCTAACCGTTAACCCTAAACCTAAACCCTAACCCTAACCCTTAACCTTAATCTTAACCGTTAACTCTCATGCTAACCTTTAATCCTAACTCTAATCCTAATCTTCAAACCTAAACCTAACACAACCCTAACCCTGTACCAAAACCTAACCCCTCATCTTAACCCTATCCGCAAACCTCAACCCCAAAACGAACTGTAACCGTTAAACCTAACAGTAACCTTAAACCGTAACCCTAATCTGTAACCCTATCCCCTCACCATAACACTACACTTCATCCTGAACCCTAACCATAATCCTAACCCTAAATCTAATTCTCAGACTTCTTGCTTTCTTAGAGTTTAGAAAGCCTGCAATCCTCCCATGCCATGTGTGAAAGGAGGCTCTACCACTGTGTCCTGCATGAAATCCACGGGCCCATACCCAGAGTCTGATACAGTGGGTTCCCGGTGACAATCCCAGCCCCCTAACCTCCCCTCAGCCTAACGCCGACAGGGCCCATACGCTAAGCATAAATGATACCTTTAACAGATAACCCTAACCCTGAACATGGCACCTAACCCTGTTCCTATTTCTCCCCCTAACACGTAAACCTCACCGTGAGCCTAACTTTAACCTCTTAACGTAACGTTAATGCATAACCCATTCCCTGAGAACATCCCCTATCCCATAATTCTAACCCTATCTCCTAGTCATAACTGTAACACCTAATCCCTAACCCTAATTCTCCACCGCTAAGCCTAACCGTAACGCTGCCTACAACCCTAACACTGACAGGAACCCTTAGTTCTAACCCCAACGCTATGCCTAACAAAAGCCCTAACCCTTCACCCTTCACCCTAACCCCTGAGCATTACCCTAACCTTTAACCGTAATCCTAATCCTAACCATTAAACCTAACCCTAGCTCTTAAAGCTAACCCTAAACCTTACCCTCACGACTAGACCTAACCCTGACACTAACCTAACACCTAACCCTAACCATAACCCCTAAAGCTAACCCTAACCTGAACCCTAAACCTAACCCTAACACTGAACCTTCACTATATCCCTAACCCCTAAGCCTAATCCTAACTGTTAACCCTCACCCTAACACTTAAACTGGACCATAACACTAAACATTAACCCTAACACTAAACTTTAACCCTAACCATAAGCCCAACACTTAACCCTAATCCTATCCCCTAACCCTAAGCCCTAACCCTAAACCTAACCCTAACCCCAACCCTAACCCTTAATCTTGACCCTTACTATTAACCCTCACACTAACCCTAATCCTAATCTTTAACCATAAAGCTAACACTGAAGCCTAACCCTGTGCCAAACGCTAAACCCAAACCTTAACCCTAACCCTGAAACTTAACCATAAACCTAACTGTAACTGTTACACCTAACACTAACCTCTAACCCTAACCCCTAACCCTAAGACCCCACCTTAACACTAACCCTAACCCTAAACATTATCATAATCCTACCCCTAAATCTAATTCTCGGACTTCTTGCTTTCTTAGAGTTTAGAAAGCCTAAAATCCTCCCATGCCATGAGTAAAAGGGGGCTCTGCAGCTCTCTCTTGCATGAAACCAGGAGCCCATACCTAGCGTATGATAGAGTGGGTTCCCGGGGACAATCCCATCCCCCTAACCCCAGCCCCCCGCCCAGTGCAGACAGGGCCTGTACGCTAAGTATAAACACTACCCCTAACAGATAACCCTCACCCTGAACATAGCACCTGACCCTGATCCTATTGCTCACCTTAAAACATAAACCTCCCCGTAACCCTAACTTATCCCCTTATCTTAACCTTAATGCATAACACCCTGAGAAGAAGCCCTATCCCATAATTCTAATCCTAACCCCTAGCCATAACCGTAACACCTCATCCCTAATTCTAAAATGCCAACCCTAACCTTCACCCTGGCAACAACCCTAACCCTAAACCTAACCCCTAACCCTAAGCCCTCACCCTATCACTAATCTTCATCCCTAAACCGTACCGTAATCCTAACCCTAAATCTAATTCTCAGACTTGCTTTCTCAGAGTTTTGAAAGCCTACAATCCTACTAAGCCATGCATGAAAGCCCGCTCTGCCACAGTGTCCTGCATGAAACCCAGAGGCCCATACACTGCGTACGATAGAGTGGGCTCCCAGCGACCATCACAGACCCCTAACTTCGCCTCCTAGTGCATACAGGGCCCGTGCCCTAAGCATAAACCCTACCCCACACCCATAACCCTAACCCAGAACATAACACCTAACCCTGATCCTACTGCTGACCTTAACACGTAAACCTCACCCTAACCCTAACTTAACCCCTTATCTTAACGATAATGCATGACACCCTGAGAACAAGCCCTATACCATAATTCTAACTCTAACTCCTAGCCATAACCATAACACCTAATCCCTAATTCTGAAACGCCAACCCTAACCTTAACCCTACCGACAACACTAACACTAACCCTAAAACCCTTACCCTAACCCTATGCCTAAAAATAACCCTAACCATTGATCCTTAGTCATAACCCCTAAAGCTTAACCCTAACCCTTAATGCTAATCCCAATCCTAACCATTAAACATAACCCTACTTAACCCTAACCCTAACCTATACGCTAATGCCTAGAGATCTAACCCCAACACTGACCTACAGTTAACACTAACCCTAACCCCTAATCCTAACCTTAAACCTGAACCATAAACCTAACCCTTAACCCTAACCCTATTCCTAACCCCCTAACCCTAACCCTAACTGTTAAGCCTCACCCTAACCCTTAACCCTGACTCTAACCCTAAACCTTAACCCTAACCCTGAACCCTAACCCTAAGCCTAACCCTTAACCCTAACCCTATCCCTTAACCCTAACCCCTAACCCTAACGCTAACCCCAACCCTAAACCTAACCCTGGCCCCCAACCCAGACTTAACACCTAACCCCTAACACTAACTCTAAACCTAACCACTAATCCCTAGCACCTGACCCTGACTCGAAACCTAACCCCTAACTCGAAACCCCTAACCCCAAACCTAACCCTAATTCTCACACTACTTCCATTCCCAGAGTGAAGCAAGCCTACAATACAGCCATGCCATGTGTGAGATGAGGCTCTGCCTGAGTCCTGCATGTAGGTTTTGTCCCAAGGCCCAGGGAATGATGTTGTGCTTTTGTGGTGACTCCGACCACACCCCTCTCACCGTAGATTAACCAGGTCCTGTGCCCTTAAACTGACCGCTAAATCTAAGCCCTACCACCAATCCTAACCTCTGACCCTGAACCTAAGCCCCGAGCCTAAAGCCCAACACTAACTCTAAACACTTACCCTAAACCTAATCCCTAACCCTAATGCTAACCCCTAAACGTAACTCTAACCACGAACAGTAAACCTAACCCTAACCTCTAACACAAACCCTAACACATAACTCTAACCCTAAAACTAACCCTAACCCTTAACCCTAAACCTAAACCCTAACCCTAACCCTTAACCATAATCTTAACCGTTAACTCTCATGCTAACCTTTAATCCTAACCCTAATCCTAATCTTCAACCCTAAACCGAACACAACCCTAACCCTGTACCAAACCCTGACTCCTCATCTTAACCCTATCCGCAAACCTCAACCCAAAAACGAACTGTAACCGTTAAACCTAACAGTAACCTTAAACCGTAACCCTAAACTGTAACCCTATCCCCTCACCATAACACTACACTTCATCCTGAACCCTAACCATAATCCTAACCCTAAATCTAATTCTCAGACTTCTTGCTTTCTTAGAGTTTAGAAAGCCTGCAATCCTCCCGTGCCATGTGTGAAAGGAGGCTCTACCACTGTGTCCTGCATGAAATCCACGGGCCCATACCCAGAGTCCGATACAGTGGGTTCCCGGTGACAATCCCAGCCCCCTAACCTCCCCCCAGCCTAATGCCGACAGGGCCCGTACGCTAAGCATAAATGATACCTTTAACAGATAACCCTAACCCTGAACATGGCACCTAACACTGTTCCTATTTCTCCCCCTAACACGTAAACCTCACCGTGAGCCTAACTTTAACCTCTTAACGTAACGTTAATGCATAACCCATTCCCTGAGAACATCCCCTATCCCATAATTCTAACCCTATCTCCTAGTCATAACTGTAACACCTAATCCCTAACCCTAATTCTCCACCGCTAAGCCTAACCGTAACGCTGCCTACAACCCTAACACTGACAGGAACCCTTAGTTCTAACCCCAACGCTATGCCTAACAAAAGCCCTAACCCTTCACCCTTCACCCTAACCCCTGAGCATTACCCTAACCTTTAACCGTAATCCTAATCCTAACCATTAAACCTAACCCTAGCTCTTAAAGCTAACCCTAAACCTTACCCACACGACCAGACCTAACCCTGACACTAACCTAACACCTAACCCTAACCATAACCCCTAAAGCTAACCCTAACCCTGAACCCTAAACCTAACCCTAACACTGAACCTTCACTATATCCCTAACCCCTAAGCCTAATCCTAACTGTTAACCCTCACCCTAACACTTAAACTGGACCATAACACTAAACATTAACCCTAACACTAAACTTTAACCCTAACCATAAGCCCAACACTTAGCCCTAATCCTATCCCCTAACCCTAAGCCCTAACCCTAAACCTAACCCTAACCCCAACCCTAACCCTTAATCTTGACCCTTACCATTAACCCTCACACTAACCCTAATCCTAATCTTTAACCATAAAGCTAACACTGAAGCCTAACCCTGTGCCAAACGCTAAACCCAAACCTTAACCCTAACCCTGAAACTTAACCATAAACCTAACTGTAACTGTTACACCTAACACTAACCTCTAACCCTAACCCCTAACCCTAAGACCCCACCTTAACACTAACCCTAACCCTAAACATTATCATAATCCTACCCCTAAATCTAATTCTCGGACTTCTTGCTTTCTTAGAGTTTACAAAGCCTAAAATCCTCCCATGCCATGAGTAAAAGGGGGCTCTGCAGCTCTCTCTTGCATGAAACCAGGAGCCCATACCTAGCGTATGATAGAGTGGGTTCCCGGGGACAATCCCATCCCCCTAACCCCAGCCCCCCGCCCAGTGCAGACAGGGCCTGTACGCTAAGTATAAACACTACCCCTAACAGATAACCCTCACCCTGAACATAGCACCTGACCCTGATCCTATTGCTCACCTTAAAACATAAACCTCCCCGTAACCCTAACTTATCCCCTTATCTTAACCTTAATGCATAACACCCTGAGAAGAAGCCCTATCCCATAATTCTAATCCTAACCCCTAGGCATAACCGTAACACCTCATCCCTAATTCTAAAATGCCAACCCTAACCTTCACCCTACCAACAACCCTAACCCTAACCCTAACCCCTAACCCTAAGCCCTCACCCTATCGCTAATCTTCATCCCTAAACCGTACCGTAATCCTAACCCTAAATCTAATTCTCAGACTTGCTTTCTCAGAGTTTTGAAAGCCTACAATCCTACTAAGCCATGCATGAAAGCCCGCTCTGCCACAGTGTCCTGCATGAAACCCAGAGGCCCATACACTGCGTACGATAGAGTGGGCTCCCAGCGACCATCACAGACCCCTAACTTCGCCTCCTAGTGCATACAGGGCCCGTGCCCTAAGCATAAACCCTACCCCACACCCATAACCCTAACCCAGAACATAACACCTAACCCTGATCCTACTGCTCACCTTAACACGTAAACCTCACCCTAACCCTAACTTAACCCCTTATCTTAACGATAATGCATGACACCCTGAGAACAAGCCCTATACCGTAATTCTAACCCTAACTCCTAGCCGTAACCATAACACCTAATCCCTAATTCTGAAACGCCAACCCTAACCTTAACCCTACCAACAACACTAACACTAACCCTAAAACTCTTACCCTAACCCTACGCCTAAAAATAACCCTAACCATTGATCCTTAGTCATAACCCCTAAAGCTTAACCCTAACCCTTAACGCTAATCCCAATCCTAACCATTAAACATAACCCTACTTAACCCTAACCCTAACCTATACGCTAATGCCTAGAGATCTAACCCCAACACTGACCTACAGTTAACACTAGCCCTAACCCCTAATCCTAACCTTAAACCTGAACCATATACCTAACCCTTAACCCTAACCCTATTCCTAACCCCCTAACCCTAACCCTAACTGTTAAGCCTCACCCTAACACTTAACCCTGACTCTAACCCTAAACCTTAACCCTAACCCTGAACCCTAACCCTAAGCCTAACCCTTAACCCTAACCCTATCCCTTAACCCTAACCCCTAACCCTAACGCTAACCCCAACCCTAAACCTAACCCTGGCCCCCAACCCAGACTTAACACCTAACCCCTAACACTAACTCTAAACCTAACCACTAATCCCTAGCACCTGACCCTGACTCGAAACCTAACCCCTAACTCGAAACCCCTAACCCCAAACCTAACCCTAATTCTCACACTACTTCCATTCCCAGAGTGAAGCAAGCCTACAATACAGCCATGCCATGTGTGAGATGAGGCTCTGCCTGAGTCCTGCATGTAGGTTTTGTCCCAAGGCCCAGGGAATGATGTTGTGCTTTTGTGGTGACTCCGACCACACCCCTCTCACCGTAGATTAACCTGGTCCTGTGCCCTTAAACTGACCGCTAAATCTAAGCCCTACCACCAAACCTAACCTCTGACCCTGAACCTAAGCCCCGAGCCTAAAGCCCAACACTAACTCTAAACACTTACCCTAAACCTAATCCCTAACCCTAATGCTAACCCCTAAACGTAACTCTAACCAAGAAGAGTAAACCTAACCCTAACCTCTAACACAAACCCTAACACATAACCCTAACCCTAACCCTACCCCTACACCTACCCCTAACCCAAAACCCAACCCCTAACCCTAACCTTAACCCCAAACCTAACCCCTACCCTAACCCTAACCCTACCCCTACCCTACCCCTACCCTAACCCTAACCCTAACCCTAACCCCTAACCATAACCCTAACCCCCTAACCATAACCCTAACCCCCTAACCCTAACCCTACCCCTACCCCTACGCCTACCCCTACCCCCTAACCCTAACCCCAACCCCAACCCCAACCCGAAACCCTAAACCTAACCCTAACCCTAACCCCTAACCGTAACCCCTAACCCTAACCCTAACCCCTAACCCTAACCCTACCCCTACCCCCAACCCCTAACCCTAAGCCTAACCCTAACACCTAACCCTAACCCTAACCCCTAACCCTAACCCTAACCCCTAACCCTTACCCTAACCCTACCCTAACCCTAACCCTAACCCATAACCCTAACCCTAACCCCTCACCCTAACCCTAACCCCAACGCCTAAAACCTAACCCTAACCCCAACCCCAACCCCAACCCTAACCCTAACCCCTAACCCTAACCCCTAACCCTAACCCTAAACCCCTAACCCTAACCCTAACCCCTAACCCTAACCCTACCCAAACCTAACCCTAATCCTAACCCTACCCTAACCCTACCCTAACCCTAACCCTAACCCTAACCCAACCCTAACCCCTAACCCTTAACCCTAACCATAACCTAAAACCCTAACCCTAACCCCTAACCCTAACCCTAACCCCTAAACCCTAACCCTACCCTAACCCTAACCCTACCCTAACCCTAACCCTAACCGTAACCCCTAACCCAACCCTAACGCTAACCGTAACACCTAACCCAACCCTAACCCTAACCCTAACCCCCTAACCCTAATCCTAACCCTAACCCCCTAACCCCAACCCTAACCATAACCCCTAACCCTAACCCTAACCCCAAGCCCTAACCCTAACCCTAAACTTACCCTTACCCTAACCGTAACCCTACCCCTACCTAACCCCAACCCTAACCCTAACCCTAAACCCTCACTCTTAACCTTAACCCTAAGCGTTAACTCTCACGCTAACCTTTAATCCTAACCCTAATCCTAATCTTCAACCCTAAACCTAACACTTAACCCTAACCCTGTACCTAACCCTAACCCCTCATCTTAACCCTAACCGTAAACCTCAACCCGAAACCAAAGTGTAACCGTTAAACCTAAGAGTGACCTTTAACCCTAACCCTAATCCCTAACCCTAAGCCCTCACCCTAACACTAAACTTCATCCTTAACCCTAACCATAATCCTAACCCTAAATCTAATTCTCAGACTTCTTGCTTTCTTAGAGTTTAGAAAGCCTGCAATCCTCCCATGCCATGCGTGAAAGGAGGCTCTACCAATGTGTCCTACATGAAAACCACGGGCCCATACCCAGAGTATGATAGAGTGGGTTCCCGGGTGCAATCCAAGCCCCCTAAACTCCCCCCACCCGCCTAATGCAGACAGGGCCCGTGCGCTAAGCATAAACAATACCTTTAACAGATAACCCTAACCCTGAACATAACACCCAACCCTGTTCCTATTTCTCCCCTTAACACGTAAACCTCACCGTGCGCCTAACTTTAACCTCTTATCCTAACGTTAATGCATAACCCATTTCCTGAGAACAACCCCTATCCCATAATTCTAACCCTATCTCCTAGTCATCACTGTGACACCTAATCCCTAACCCTAATTCTAAACCGCTAACCCTAACCGTAACCCTACCTACAACCCTAACACTGACAGTAACCCTTACTTCTAACCCCAACGCTATGCCTAACAAAAACCCTAACCCTTGACCCTAACCCTTCACCCTAACCCCTAAGCCTTACCCTAACCCTTAACCCTAATCCTAATCCTAACCATTAAACCTAACCCTAGCTCTTAAAGCTAACCCTAAACCTTACCCTCACGACTAGACCTAACCCTGACATTAAGCTAACACCTAACCGTAACCAGAACTCCTGAAGCTAACCCTGATCCCTATCTCTAACCCTAGCAGTAAACTCTAACCCTAAACCTAAGCCCAACCCGTAACCCTAATCCTATCCTTTTACCCTAAAACTAACCCCTAAACCTAACCCCTATACCTCACCCTAACTCTAACCCCAATCCTAATTCTAACCATACCCCTTCATAAAACACTAACTCCTAACCGCTAACCCTAACACTAACCAAAAACCCTAATCACTAATCCCTAACCCTAACGCTTAACCTTTACCCTAACCGTTAACCCTCACCCTAAATCTTAACACTGACCCTAACCTTAACCTTTAACTCTAAGCCTAACCCTTAACCCTACAGTAAGGAAGACCCTTAATGCTAATGGGATCCCTTATCCCTAACCGTAACACTACAGCTAAAAATAACCTAACCTTTCATCCTTAAACCTAACCCCTAACACTTACTTTAACCCCAAACCCTAACCCTAATCCTAAGCATTAAACCTAACCCTATCTCTTAACCCTAACGCTAGCCCTTACCCTAACGCCTAGATCTTTTTTTTTTTTTTTTTTTGAAGACACAGCATGTGACTTTATTTTTTTTATTATTTTTTTTTATTATATATATAATTTTTTTCAATTTAGTTTTACAGAATCAAAGAGTCTAACAGTATATCTTGTTAGATACAGTATGTCCTCATAATGTATACATTATTTCTTGTACAATGATATGAAATAATATGGGAAATATTCATGATAAATTATTAAGTGAACAGTGCAAGTTAAAAACAATAGTTTCATATTTTTTTCCCCACCCCCCCTTTCCCGAGTCAGCACCTTCAAGTGTTACCACTCCCCAAACGGTGTGCAATGCACTCATTGTGTAGGCATACCCCCATCCCCTCCCCCACCCCCCACCTCAGTCTGATGTCCAATTGGTGTCATTCCCAGATTTGTATTTAGGTGATGATCAGGGAAACCAATTTTCTGGTGAGTACATGTGATGCTTGTTTTTCCATTCTTGGGATACTTCACTTAATATAATGGGTTCCAACTCTCTCCAGGAGAACCATAGAGATGTCGTATCTTCATCATTCCTTATAGCTGAGTAATATTCCATGGTATACATATACCACAGCTTACTAATCCAATCATGTATTGATGGGCATTTGGGTTGTTTCCACATCTTTGCTATTGCGAATTGTGCTGCTATAAACATTTGGGTACACGTACCTTTGTTATAGAATGATCTTTTTTCCTTTGGGTATATGCCCAGTAATGGGATTGCTGGGTCAAATGGCAGGTCTACTTGAATCTGTTTAAGATACCTCCATAATGCTTTCCACAGGGGTTGCACTAGTTTGCAGTCCCACCAGCAGTGTATTAGTGTTCCTGTCTCTCCACACCCACGCCAACATGTGTTGTTTTGGGTTTTTTTGATAAAGGCCATTCTCACTGGGGTTAAGTGATATCTTATTGTGGTTTTGATTTGCATTTCCCTGATGATTAGAGATGTTGAACACTTTTTCATATGTTTGTTAGCCATTTTTATATCTTCTTTTGAAAAATTTCTATTCATGTCCTTTGCCCACTTTTTGATAGGGTTGCTTGATTTTTTCTTGCTGATTTTCCTGAGTTCTAAATAGATTCTTGTTATCAGTCCTTTATCTGATGTGTAGTATGCAAAAATTTTTTCCCATTCTGTAGGTGGTCTGTTTATTCTCTGGACTGTTTCTTTGGCTGTGCAGAAGCTTTTTAGTTTAATCATGTCCCATTCATTTATTTTTGTTGCTGCTGTGATTGCCTTGGGGGTCTTCTTCATAAATTCTCTGCCTAGGCCAATGTCTGTAAGAGTCTTTCCTACATTTTCTTCTAGAATTCTGATTGTATCACGCCTAAGGTTTAAGTCTGTTATCCACCGTGATTTGATTTTTGTGAGAGGTGAAAGCTGTGGGTCCTGTTTCATTCTTCTGCAAGTGGCTAACCAGTTCTCCCAGCACCATTTGTTGAATAGGGATTCTTGTCCCCGGAGTATATTCTTTCCCGCTTTGTCAAAAATTAGGTGACTATATGAGGATGGTTCTATATTTGGATTTTCTGTTGTGTTCCACTGGTCTGTGTCCCTGCACTTGTGCCAATACCAGGCTGTTTTAAGAACCACGGCCTTGTAATATAGTTTGAGGTCTGGCAAATTAATACCTCCCATTTTGTTTTTATTGCTTAAAATTGCTTTTGCTATACGGGGTCTTCTTTGATTCCATACAAATTGTATAATTATTTTCTCTATGTCTGTAAAGAATGATGTTGGTAATTTAATAGGGATTGCATTGAATTTGTAGATCACTTTGGGTAGTATAGACATTTTAACAATGTTGATTCTTCCGATCCACGAGCATGGTATATTTTTCCATCTATTTGCAAGTTCTGCTATTTCTTTTCTCAGTGTTTCATAGTTTTCCTTATAGAGGTCCTTTACCTCTTTAGTTAGATATATACCTAGATATTTTATTTTCTTTGTTGCTATTTTGAAGGGTATTGAGTCTTTAATTTGGTTTTCCGATTGACTGTTATTGGCATATATAAATGCCTCTGATTTGTGTATATTAATTTTGTAGCCTGAGACTTTGCTGTATTCGTTAATCAATTCCAGGAGTCTCTTGGTTGAATCCTGGGGGTTTTCCAGATATAACATCATATCATCAGCAAAAAGTGAGAGTTTGATCTCTTCCTTCCCTATTTGGACTCCCTTGATTTTGCTCTCTTGCCTGATAGCTCTCGCAAGGACTTCCAATACTATGTTGAAAAGTAATGGAGACAATGGGCAGCCCTGTCTGGTTCCAGTTCTAAGTGGGAGTGCTTTCAGTTTTTCCCCATTCAGTATGATGTTGGCTGTGGGTTTGTCATATATGGCTTGTATCATTTTTAGGTAGGTTCCATCAATGCCTATTTTGTTAAGCGTTTTTATCATAAAAGGGTGTTGAATTTTGTCAAATGCTTTTTCTGCATCTAATGAGAGTATCATATGATTTTTGTTTTTGCTTCTATTTATGTGGTGAATTACATTTATAGATTTACGTATGTTGAACCACCCCTGCATCTCGGGGATGAAGCCCACTTGGTCGTGGTGGATTACTTTTTTGATAAGTACTTGGATTCGATTTGCTAGTATTTTATTGAAAATTTTTGCATCTATATTCATGAGGGAAATTGGTCTGTAGTTCTCTATTTTTGTTGAGTCCTTTCCAGGCTTTGGTATTAATGTTATATTGGCTTGGTAGAACGTGTTGGGGAGAACTCCATCCTTCTCAATATTGGAGAATAGTTTATGTAGGATGGGCACCAGTTCTTCTTTGTATGTATGGTAAAATTCAGGTGTGAACCCATCTGGACCAGGGCTTTTCTTTTTGGGAAGGTTTTTTATTGCTGTTTCGATTTCAGTTCTTGATATTGGTCTGTTCAGGTACTCTATTTCTTCCTGGTTGAGCCTGGGAAGACTATGTGTCTCTAAAAATTTGTCCATTTCCTCCACGTTCTCCAGTTTGTGTGCATAAAGATTTTTGTAGAATTCATAGATGATATCTTGTATCTCTGTAGCATCGGTTGTGATTTCTCCTTTCATGTTCCTAATGGAGGTTATTAGAGATTTTACTTTTGAGCTCTTGGTTAGTCTAGCCAGAGGTGTGTCTATTTTGTTTATCTTTTCAAAGAACCAACTTTTTGTTTTATTAATTTCCCTTATAGTTTCTTTGTTGTCCTTTTCATTTAGTTCTGATTTGATCTTAGTAATTTCTCGCCTTCTGCTGGGTTTGGGATCGTTCTGTTCTTCTTTCTCCAGCTCTTTGAGTCTATTCGTTAGGTTGTCTATTTGCATGTTTTCTGTCTTTTTGATATAGGCATTTATGGATATGAATTTTCCTCTCAGGACTGCTTTAGCTGCATCCCATAGATTTTGATAAGTTGTATCTCCATTGTCATTTAATTCAAAGAAATTTTTGATTTCCATCTTGATTTCTTCTTTTATAGAATAATTATTCAGGAGAAGGTTATTTAGCTTCCATGACTTTGAGTAAGAGTGAGGGTTTCTGTTTGTGATCATTGTTACTTTTATTCCACTGTGATCTGAGAAGATGCATGGTATAATTTCTATTTTTTTGAATTTTTGAAGACATGATTTATGTCCTAAGACATGGTCAATCTTAGAGAATGTCCTGTGAGCTGATGAGAAGAATGTATATTCTGTGGACTTTGGGTAGAATGTCCTATAGATGTCAGCCATGCCCATTTGTTCTAGCATTCTATTTAGGTCCATTATGTCTTTGTTTATTTTCTGTTTAGAGGATCTGTCCTGTACTGTCAGTGGGGTGTTAAAGTCTCCAGCTATTACAGTATTATTATCTATCATCTGGTTCAGATCTAGTAGGGTTTGCTTTATGAATCTAGGTGCACCTAGGTTGGGTGCATATATATTGAGTATAGTCATGGCTTCTTGTTGAATTGTGCCCTTGACCAGTATGTAGTAGCCATTTTTGTCTTTTATTATTTTTGTTGGTTTGAAAGCTAAGTTATTGGAAATTAAGATTGCCACACCAGCTTTCTTTTCGTTACCGTTTGCTTGAAATACCGATTTCCATCCTTTTACTTTCAGTCTAAATGCATCTTTGCTCGTTAGGTGGGTTTCTTGGAGACAGCAGATACTTGGCTTGTGCTTTTTTATCCATTGGGACAGTCTATGTCACTTGAGCGGGGAATTCAAGCCATTCACATTTATTGAGAAAACTGATAAGTGAGACGGTTTTTTGTTCAGCTTGTTGGGTAGAACTTCATTGCAATGTTTTCTCTCCTGAGCCATTGTGGTATCTGGAATTTGATCTTTAGCTCTTGAGTAGTTTTACATTCGTGGATCTTTCTTGTGCTGGTCCGTGTGTAACTCTCTTTTGAGTACTTCTTGCAGGGCTGGTCTTGTCTTGGTGAATTCCCTCAACCTTTGTTTATCTGAGAATGTCTTGATTTCTCCTTCGTATAGAAAACTTAGCTTAGCTGGGTACAAGATTCTAGGCTGGGCATTATTCTGTTTCAGAAGCGTGAAAATGGGGCCCCAAGCTCTTCTTGCTTGTAAGGTTTCAGCTGAGAAATCTGGCGTAATTCTGATGGGTTTTCCTTTGTAAGTTACCTGTTTCTTTCTCCTTACAGCTCGGAGAAGGGACTCTTTAGTGGATATTTTGGTCAGCCTGATGACTACGTGGCGTGGTGTTTTCCTATTTGCTATGAATCTCCCAGGGGTCCTTTGAGCTTCTTGAATCTGTATGTCTAGAGTATTGGCAAGGCCTGGAAAATTTTCCTCGATTATGTCTTCAAATAGCTTGTCCAACCCTTGCTTATTGTCTTCTTCACCCTCAGGGATGCCAATAACTCTCAAGTTAGGTTTCTTCACATAATCCCACATTTCTTGAAGACTCAGATCATTTCTCTTACTTTTTTGATCTATCTCTGTGACTGACTTATTTAGTTGAAAGGAGTTATCTTCAATTTCTGAAATTCTTTCCTCTGTTTGATCTACCCTGCTTTTGAGACTTTCCACAGTGTTTTGTAGCTCTCTGAGTGAATTCTTCATTTCTAGGAGTTCAGTTTGGTTTTTCTTCAATATTTCAATTTCTTTAGTGAATTTTTCCTCCAAATCCTGAATTTTTTTTGCATTTTCCTTGTGTTGTCTGTCCATTGATTCTTGTATATTATTTAGCTTGTTTATGATTCATAATTGGAATTCTTCCTGTGACATGTTGGTGTTTTGAGTCTGGTTTGTGTCAAATGGTTGAGAGCCGGTATTTCTCTTTGGGGGTGAGCTTTCTGTTTGATTCTTTGTGCTTCCTGTGTTTTTTCGCTGGGCCCTTCCCATCTAGATTAATCGTTGGATCTTTACTTATAGATTTAGTCTGGTTAACAGCACTCTCTGTGCTCTATTCTTAGGCTGTGGAGTAGTCTAGGTATATTGCTTCCTTTGGCAAGAGGGGAAGACTGTTGTGAATTGATTAGAAATTTTTCTATTTCAGTTGGGGGACTGCTTCTGATGGGTCCAATCCTAGAGGATTGGAGTGATCCAAGACTGCTTTGGTGAGTTAGGACACTGTGTTGTAGTCTTTCAGAGGGCAGGCAGGGTCCACACTAGTAGTGGGCCAAAATTCTCTTTGTTTGTTTGTTTCCCTTTGGTTCTTCCTCTATAGGGGTGGTTTCTGTCTCTATCTGCAGGAAAAATACTAGTTGTGGGGAGTGGATGGTGCCCTCGCTCGCTCAGCGCCCCATTTGCCGCAACTCCCACAGGCAAAAGTCTGCCTTGGCCCAATGTCCCCAGGGACCAGGCTCCACACTCTCGCTTCTGGAGAAGTAGTCAATGTTTAGACGTGGGTGGGGACCCTATATAAGGTCTGTGGACCTGGGGAGGGGGCCGTCCAGGGAGCCTCTTGGCACCCTATTGCTCCGCAGTGACTTGGCTGTGGGCCCCAAGATGGCTATTGCGCGCCCGTAGATCGCCGGCGTTGGGAGTGACTACTCAGGTTCCGGTATGTACCAGAGCCAGGGGCCTGGCCCGTTCCCAAGCTCAGCGTGGGTTCCCAGTTAGAAGGCAAAAAGAGAGAAGAAATAAGGAAAAAGAAAAAAGAAAAGAAAAGAAAAGAAAAGAAGTGAAAAGAAAGAACAGAAGGAGAAGAAAAGGAAAGAGAAAAGAAAAGGAGGAGAGAAGAGGAAAAAAAGAAAAAAAAATAAATAAAAATAAAAAAATAAAAAAATAAATAAAAAAAATAAAAAAAATAAAAATAAAAAAAAAAACAAAGACAAAAACAAAAACTAAACTAACAAATAACACAAAGAGACCTAACCCAGAAACAGCGAAAACACAAACACAAAAGAACAAAAACAGAGCTACACAACACCACAACGCATCACTAAACGAAGGGATACACAATTCTGAAGTATACAGTTGAGCGGCTCAATGATCGTGTTTTTGCGCCTTAGCGCAGCTCCGCCCCTTCACGCCCGCTCCATTGGTTCCGGAGCGGCAACTCAGTGTTTATTTTACGTCTTAGCGCAGCTCCGCCCCTTCACGCCGGCTCCATTGGTTCCGGAGCGGCAACTCAGTGTTTATTTTAAGTCTTAGCGCAGCTCCGCCCCTTCACGCCCGCTCCGTTGGTTCCGGAGCGGCAACTCAGTGTTTATTTTAAGTATTAGCGCAGCTCCGCCCCTTCACGCCGGCTCCGTTGGTTCCGGAGCGGCAACTCAGTGTTTATTTTAAGTCTTAGCGCAGCTCCGCCCCTTCACGCCCGCTCCGTTGGTTCCGGAGCGGCAACTCAGTGTTTATTTTAAGTCTTAGCGCAGCTCCGCCCCTTCACGCCGGCTCCGTTGGTTCCGGAGCGGCAACTCAGTGTTTATTTTAAGTCTTAGCGCAGCTCCACCCCTTCACGCCCGCTCGGTTGGTTCCGGAGCGGCAACTCAGTGTTTATTTTAAGTCTTAGCGCAGCTCCGCCCCTTCACGCCGAGTGCCGCCGGCGGAGATGGCGCGGGCCCAGAGACCAGCGGGGGGCGCCGGGGAGAGAGAGCTGCTGGGCACCTTATGGCTCCCGAGCGGTTCCGACTTTGCTTTCAAGATGGCACCCGCAGCGCTCCGGGGTCGGAGGGGGACCGGCTCCCCGGCAGGCAGAGACCAGGGACCGCCGCTGCCGGGGGGTTTGGCGGGCAAAGCCGCCGGGGGCCACCGGCTGAAGAACCACCGACAAAAGTAGCGCAGAGGTACAGCGCAATTCGCTGATCGGGGATTGATCGTGCCCCTCCCACCTGGCACAGGTCCGTCCCTTCTCGCTAAGGACTGTCTCAGCCGAGACTTCCCAGGTTCCAAGCTATTCTCCCGAAAAAGCCTCCTGTCTGCAATGCCCTACGTCTCGCTCGGAGATTCTGCTCTGGCTTGCGAGAGGGTCTCCAAGCAATTGGGGGTGGAGGTCAGTGAGGAGCGCAAGCCGCTTTTCCTAAAGACTGCCCCCGCCCCACCTGGGGGCGGGCGCAGCCGCCTGCGCTCCGCTGGCTACTGTCTGTTCCGCGCCTTCCGCAGAGTTCCGCGATCTAAATTTCTGTTCACCTCAGACCTCACTTGCTCTGTTTGTCCCACGCTGATTCTCCGTGGATTCACACCGCTGTTCCTGTGTGGGAGCGGTCCTCTAGCGTTGTGGCAGGTCTGGATCCACGATTCGTCGCCAGAGCGCAGATCCGAGCAGTCACCGCCACTCCGCCATCTTCCGGAATCACCCTAACGCCTAGATCTAACCCTAAATCTAATCTACCGCCTAATCCTAACCTTCAGCCCTAATGCTAACTCTAACCCAGAACCCTAAACCTACCCGTAACCCTTAACACTAACCCTATCCGTGAACCTTAACCCTGACCCTAATCATTACCCGCACCCAAGCATTTAACCCTGACCCTACCCCTAATACTTAATGATAACCCTAACACTAAACCCTAACCCTAAGCCCAACACTTAACCCTAATCCTATCCCTTAACCCGAACCCTAATGCTAACCCCTAAACGTAACCCTCACCGTGACCAGTAAACCTAACCCTAACCTCTAATACAAACCATAGCACATAACTCTGATCCTAAAACTAACCCTAACCATAACCCTAACCCTAAACCCTAACTCTTAACCTTAACCCTAAGCGTTAACTCTCACGCTAACCTTTAATCCTAACCCTAATCCTAATCTTCAACCCTAAACCTAACACTTAACCCTAACCCTGTACCTAACCCTAACCCCTCATCTTAACCCTAACCGTAAACCTCAACCCGAAACCAAAGTGTAACCGTTAAACCTAAGAGTAACCTTTAACCCTAACCCTAATCCCTAACCCTAAGCCCTCACCCTAACACTAAACTTCATCCTTAACCCTAACCATAATCTTAACCCTAAATCTAATTCTCAGACTTCTTGCTTTCTTAGAGTTTAGAAAGCCTGCAATCCTCCCATGCCATGCGTGAAAGGAGGCTCTACCACTGTGTCCTGCATGAAATGCACGGGCCCATACCCAGAGTATGATAGAGTGGCTTCCCGGGTACAATCCCAGCCCCCTAAACTCCCCCCGCCCGCCTAATGCAGACAGGGCCGTGCGCTAAGCATAAACAATACCTTTAACAGATAACCCTAACCCTGAACATAACACCCAACCCTGTTCCTATTTCTCCCCTTAACACGTAAACCTCACCGTGCGCCTAACTTTAACCTCTTATCCTAACGTTAATGCATAACCCATTTCCTGAGAACAACCCCTATCCCATAATTCTAACCCTATCTCCTAGTCATCACTGTGACACCTAATCCCTAACCCTAATTCTAAACCGCTAACCCTAACCGTAACCCTACCTACAACCCTAACACTGACAGTAACCCTTACTTCTAACCCCAACGCTATGTCTAACAAAAACCCTAACCCTTGCCCCTAACCCTTCACCCTAACCCCTAAGCCTTACCCTAACCCTTAACCCTAATCCTAATCCTAACCATTAAACCTAACCCTAGCTCTTAAAGCTAACCCTAAACCTTACCCTCACGGCTAGACCTAACCCTGACACTAACCTAACACCTAACCCTAACCAGAACCCTTAAAGCTAACCCTGAACCCTATCCCTAACCCTAGCAGTAAACTTTAACCCTAAACCTAAGCCCAACCCGTAACCCTAATCCTATCCTTTTACCCTAAAACTAACCCCTAAACCTAACCCCTATACCTCACCCTAACTCTAACCCCAATCCTAATTCTAACCATACCCCTTCATAAAACACTAACTCCTAACTGCTAACCCTAACACTAACCAAAAACCCTAATCACTAATCCCTAACCCTAACGCTTAACCTTTACCCTAACCGTTAACCCTCACCCTAAATCTTAACACTGACCCTAACCTTAACCTTTAACTCTAAGCCTAACCCTTAACCCTACAGTAAGGAAGACCCTTAATGCTAATGGGATCCCTTATCCCTAACCCTAACACTACAGCTAAAAATAACCCTAACCTTGGATCCTTAAACCTAACCCCTAACACTTACTGTAACCGCAAACCCTAACCCTATTCCTAAGCATTAAACCTAATCCTATCTCTTAACCCTAACGCTAGCCCTTACCCTAACGCCTAGATCTAACCCTAAATCTAACCTACCGCCTAATCCTAACCTTAAGCCCTAATGCTAACACTAACCCTGAACCCTAAACCTACCCGAAACCCTTAACACTAACCCTATCCTTGAACCTTAACCCTGACCCTAACCATTACCCGCACCCAAGCTTTTAACCCTGACCCTAACCCTAATCCTTAATGATAGCCCTAACACTAAACCCCCACCCTAAGCAAAACACTTAACCCTAATCCTATCCCTGAACCCTAACCCTAACCCGAACACTAATGCTAACCCCTAAACGTAACCCTAACCGTCACCAGTGAACCTAACCCTAACCTCTAAGACAAACCATAGCACATAACTCTAACCCTAAAACTAACCCTAACCCTAACCCTAACCCTAAACCCTAACTCTTAACCTTAACCCTAAGCGTTAACTCTCACGCTAACCTTTAATCCTAACCCTAATCCTAATCTTCAACCCTAAACCTAACACTTAACCCTAACCCTGTACCAAACCCTAACCCCTCATCTTAACCCTAACCGTAAACCTCAACCCTAAACCAAAGTGTAACCGTTAAACCTAAGAGTAACCTTTAACCCTAACCCTAATCCCTAACCCTAAGCCCTCACCCTAACACTAAACTTCATCCTTAACCCTAACCAGAATCCTACCCCTAAATCTAATTCTCAGACTTCTTGCTTTCTTAGAGTTTAGAAAACCTGCAATCCTCTCATGGCATGCGTGAAAGGAGGCTCTACCACTGTGTCCTGCATGAAACCCTAGGGCCCATACACAGCGTATGACAGAGTGGGTTCCCGGGTACAATCCCAGCCCCCTAAAATCCCCCCGCCCGCCTAATGCAGACAGGGCCCGTGCGCTAAGCATAAACAATACCTTTAACAGATAACCCTAACCCTGAACATAACACCCAACCCTGTTCCTATTTCTCCCCTTAACACGTAAACCTCACCGTGTGCCTAACTTTAACCTCTTATCCTAACATTAATGCATAACCCATTTCCTGAGAACAACCCCTATCCCATAATTCTAGCCCTATCTCCTAGTCATCACTGTGACACCTAATCCCTAACCCTAATTCTAAACCGCTAACCCTAACCGTAACCCTACCTACAACCCTGACACTGACAGTAACCCTTACATCTAAACCCAACGCTATGCCTAACAAAAACCCCAACCCTTGACCCTAACCCTTCACCTTAACCCCTAAGCCTTAACCTAACCCTTAACCCTAATCCTAATACTAAACATTAAACCAAACCCTAGCTCTTAAAGCTAACCTTAACCTTACCCTCACGACTAGACCTAACCCTGACACTAACCTAACACCTAACCCTAACCAGAACCCCTAAAGCTAACCCTGAACCCTATCCCTAACCCTAGCAGTAAACCTTAACCCTAAACCTAAGCCCAACCCGTAACCCTAATCCTATCCTTTTACCCTAAAAGTAACCCCTAAACCTAACCCCTATACCTCACCCTAACTCTAACCCCAATCCTAATTCTAACCATACCCCTTCATAAAACACTGACTCCTAACCGCTAACCCTAAGACTAACCAAAAACCCTAATCACTAATCCCTAACCCTAACGCTTAACCTTTACCATAACCGTTAACCCTCACCGTAAATCATAACACTGACCCTAACATTAATCTTTAACTCTAAGCCTAACCCTTAACCCTACAGTAAGGAAGACCCTTAATGCTAATGGGATCCCTTATCCCTAACCCTAACACTACAGCTAAAAATAACCCTAACCTTTGATCCTTAAACCTAACCCCTAACACTTACTTTAACCCCAAACCCTAACCCTAATCCTAAGCATTAAACCTAACCCTATCTCTTAACCCTAACTCTGGGCCTTACACTAATGCCTAGATCTAACCCTAAATCTAACCTACCGCCAAATCCTAACCTTAAGCCCTAATGCTAACTCTAACCCTGAACCCTAAACCTACCCGTAACCCTTAACACTAACCCTATCCGTCAACCTTAACCCTGACCCTAACCATTACCCGCACCCAAGCATTTAACCCTGACCATACCACTAATTCTTAATGCTAACCCTAACACTAAACCCTAACCATAAGCCCAACACTTAACCCTAATCCTATCCCTTAACCCTAAACCTAATGCTAACCCCTTAACGTAACCCTAACCGTGACCAGTAAACCTAACCCTAACCTCTAACACAAAACATAGCACATAACTCTAACCCTAAAACGAACCGTAACCCTAACCCTAACAATAAACCCTAACTCTTAACCTTATCCCTAAGCGTTAACTCTCACGCTAACCTTTAATCCTAACCCCAAAACCTAATCTTCGGCCCTAAATCTAACACTTAACCCTAACCCTGTACCTAAACCTATCCCCTCATCTTAACCCTAACCGTAAACCTCAACCCTAAACCAAAGTATAACCGTTAAACCTAAGAGTAACCTTTAACCCTAACCCTAATCCCTAAACCTAAGGCCTCACCCTAACACGAAACTTCATCCTTAACCCTAACCATAATCCTAACCCTAAATCTAATTCTCAGACTTCTTGCTTTCTTAGAGTTTAGAAAGCCTGCAATCCTCCCATGCCATGCGTGAAAGGAGGCTCTACCACTGTGTCCTGCATGAAACCCACGGGCCCATACCCAGAGTATGATAGAGTGGGTTCCCGGGTACAATCCCAGCCTCCTAAACTCCCCCCGCCCGCCTAATGCAGACAGGGCCCGTGCCTTAAGCATAAACAATACCTTTAACAGATAACCCTAACCCTGAACATAACACCCAACCCTGTTCCTATTTCTCCCCTTAACACGTAAACCTCGCCGTGCGCCTAACTTTAACCTCTTATCCTAACGTTAATGCATAACCCATTTCCTGAGAACAACCCCTATCCCATAATTCTAACCCTATCTCCTAGTCATCACTGTGACACCTAATCCCTAACCCTAATTCTAAAACGCTAACCCTAACCGTAACCCTACCTACAACCCTAACACTGACAGTAACCCTTACTTCTAACCCCAACGCTATGCCTAACAAAAACCCTAACCCTTGACCTTAACCCTTCACCCTAACCCCTAAGCCTTACCCTAACCCTTAACCCTAATCCTAATCCTAACCATAAAACCTAACCCTAGCTCTTAAAGCTAACCCTAAACCTTACCCTCACGACTAGACCTAACCCTGACACTAACCTAACACTTAACCCTAACGAGAACCCCTAAAGCTAACCCTGAACCCTATCCCTAACCCTAGCAGTAAACTTTAACCCTAAACCTAAGCCCAACCTGTAACCCTAATCCTATCCTTTTACCCTAAAACTAACCCCTAAACCTAACCCCTATACCTCACCCTAACTCTAACCCCAATCCTAATTCTAACCATACCCCTTCATAAAACACTAACTCCTAACCGCTAACCCTAACACTAACCAAAAACCCTAATCACTAATCCCTAACCCTAACACTTAACCTTTACCCTAACCGTTAACCCTCACCCTAAATCTTAACACTGACCCTAACCTTAACCTTTAACTCTAAGCCTAACCCTTAACCCTACAGTAAGGAAGACCCTTAATGCTAATGGGATCCCTTATCCCTAACCCTAACACTACAGCTAAAAATAACCCTAACCTTGGATCCTTAAACCTAACCCCTAACACTTACTTTAACCCCAAACCCTAACCCTAATCCTAAGCATTAAACCTAAACCTATCTCTTAACCCTAACGCTAGCCCTTACCCTAACGCGTAGATCTAACCCTAAATCTAACCTACCGCCTAATCCTAACCTTAAGCCCTAATGCTAACTCTAACCCAGAACCCTAAACCTACCCGTAACCCTTAACACTATCCCTATCCGTTAACCTTAACCCTGACCTTAACCATTACCCGCACCAAAGCATTTAAACCTGACCCTAACAATAATCCTTAATGATAACCCTAACACTAAACCCTAACCCTAAGCCCAACACTTAACCCTAATCCTATCCCTTAACCCTAACCCTAACCCTAATGCTAACCCCTAAACGTAACCCTAACCGTCACCAGTAAACCTAACCCTAACCTCTAAGACAAACCATAGCACATAACTCTAACCCTAAAACTAACCCTAACCCTAACCCTAACCCTAAACCCTAACTCTTAACCTTAACCCTAAGCGTTAACTCTCACGCTAACCTTTAATCCTAACCCTAATCCTAATCTTCAACCCTAAACCTAACACTTAACCCTAACCCTGTACCAAACCCTAACCCCTCATCTTAACCCTAACCGTAAACCTCAACCCTAAAACAAAGTGTAACCGTTAAACCTAAGAGTAACCTTTTACCCTAACCCTAAGCCCTAACCCTAAGCCCTCACCCTAACACTAAACTTCATCCTTAACCCTAACCATAATCCTAACCCTAAATCTAATTCTCAGACTTCTTGCTTTCTTAGAGTTTAGAAAGACTGCCATCCTCCCATGCCATGCGTGAAAGGAGGCTCTACCACTGTGTCCTGCATGAAACCCACGGGCCCATACCCAGAGTATGACAGAGTGGGTTCCCTGGTACAATCCCAGCCCCCTAAACTCCCCCCGCCCGCATAATGCAGACAGGGCCCGTGCGCTAAGCATAAACAATACCTTTAACAGATAACCCTAACCCTGAACATAACACCCAACCCTGTTCCTATTTCTCCCCTTAACACGTAAACCTCACCGTGCGCCTAACTTTAACCTCTTATCCTAACGTTAATGCATAACCCATTTCCTGAGAACAACCCCTATCCCATAATTCTAACCCTATCTCCTAGTCATCACTGTGACACCTAATCCCTAACCCTAATTCTAAACCGCTAACCCTAACCGTAACCCTACCTACAACCCTAACACTGACAGTAACCCTTACTTCTAACCCCAACGCTATGCCTAACAAAAACCCTAACCCTTGACCCTAACCCTTCACCTTAACCCCTAAGCCTTACCCTAACCCTTAACCCTAATCCTAATCCTAACCATTAAACCTAACCCTAGCTCTTAAAGCTAACCCTAAACCTTACCCTCACGACTAGACCTAACCCTGACACTAACCTAACACCTAACCCTAACAAGAACCCCTAAAGCTAACCCTGAACCCTATCCCTAACCCTAGCATTAAACCTTAACCCTAAACCTAAGCCCAACCCGTAACCCTAATCCTATCCTTTTACCCTAAAAGTAACCCCTAAACCTAACCCCTATACCTCACCCTAACTCTAACCCCAATCCTAATTCTAACCATACCCCTTCATAAAACACTGACTCCTAACCGCTAACCCTAAGACTAACCAAAAACCCTAATCACTAATCCCTAACCCTAACGCTTAACCTTTACCATAACCGTTAACCCTCACCGTAAATCATAACACTGACCCTAACATTAATCTTTAACTCTAAGCCTAACCCTTAACCCTACAGTAAGGAAGACCCTTAATGCTAATGGGATCCCTTATCCCTAACCCTAACACTACAGCTAAAAATAACCCTAACCTTGGATCCTTAAACCTAACCCCTAACACTTACTTTAACCCCAAACCCTAACCCTAATCCTAAGCATTAAACCTAACCCTATCTCTTAACCCTAACTCTGGGCCTTACACTAATGCCTAGATCTAACCCTAAATCTAACCTACCGCCAAATCCTAACCTTAAGCCCTAATGCTAACTCTAACCCTGAACCCTAAACCTACCCGTAACCCTTAACACTAACCCTATCCGTCAACCTTAACCCTGACCCTAACCATTACCCGCACCCAAGCATTTAACCCTGACCATACCACTAATTCTTAATGCTAACCCTAACAGTAAACCCTAACCCTAAGCCCAACACTTAACCCTAATCCTATCCCTTAACCCTAAACCTAATGCTAACCCCTTAACGTAACCCTAACCGTGACCAGTAAACCTAACCCTAACCTCTAACACAAGCCATAGCACATAACTCTAACCCTAAAACGAACCGTAACCCTAACCCTAACCCTAAACCCTAACTCTTAACCTTATCCCTAAGCGTTAACTCTCACGCTAACCTTTAATCCTAAACCCAAAACCTAATCTTCAGCCCTAAACCTAACACTTAACCCTAACCCTGTACCTAAACCTATCCCCTCATCTTAACCCTAACCGTAAACCTCAACCCTAAACCAAAGTGTAACCGTTAAACCTAAGAGTAACCTTTAACCCTAACCCTAATCCCTAAACCTAAGGCCTCACCCTAACACGAAACTTCATCCTTAACCCTAACCATAATCCTAACCCTAAATCTAATTCTCAGACTTCTTGCTTTCTTAGAGTTTAGAAAGCCTGCAATCCTCCCATGCCATGCGTGAAAGGAGGCTCTACCACTGTGTCCTGCATGAAACCCACGGGCCCATACCCAGAGTATGATAGAGTGGGTTCCCGGGTACAATCCCAGCCTCCTAAACTCCCCCCGCCCGCCTAATGCAGACAGGGCCCGTGCCTTAAGCATAAACAATACCTTTAACAGATAACCCTAACCCTGAACATAACACCCAACCCTGTTCCTATTTCTCCCCTTAACACGTAAACCTCGCCGTGCGCCTAACTTTAACCTCTTATCCTAACGTTAATGCATAACCCATTTCCTGAGAACAACCCCTATCCCATAATTCTAACCCTATCTCCTAGTCATCACTGTGACACCTAATCCCTAACCCTAATTCTAAACCGCTAACCCTAACCGTAACCCTACCTACAACCCTAACACTGACAGTAACCCTTACTACTAACCCCAACGCTATGCCTAACAAAAACCCTAACCCTTGACCCTAACCCTTCACCCTAACCCCTAAGCCTTACCCTAACCCTTAACCCTAATCCTAATCCTAACCATAAAACCTAACCCTAGCTCTTAAAGCTAACCCTAAACCTTACCCTCACGACTAGACCTAACCCTGACACTAACCTAACACTTAACCCTAACGAGAACCCCTAAAGCTAACCCTGAACCCTATCCCTAAACCTAGCAGTAAACTTTAACCCTAAACCTAAGCCCAACCTGTAACCCTAATCCTATCCTTTTACCCTAAAACTAACCCCTAAACCTAACCCCTATACCTCACCCTAACTCTAACCCCAATCCTAATTCTAACCATACCCCTTCATAAAACACTAACTCCTAACCGCTAACCCTAACACTAACCAAAAACCCTAATCACTAATCCCTAACCCTAACACTTAACCTTTACCCTAACCGTTAACCCTCACCCTAAATCTTAACACTGACCCTAACCTTAACCTTTAACTCTAAGCCTAACTCTTAACCCTACAGTAAGGAAGACCCTTAATGCTAATGGGATCCCTTATCCCTAACCCTAACACTACAGCTAAAAATAACCCTAACCTTGGATCCTTAAACCTAACCCCTAACACTTACTTTAACCCCAAACCCTAACCCTAATCCTAAGCATTAAACCTAAACCTATCTCATAACCCTAACGCTAGCCCTTACCCTAACGCGTAGATCTAACCCTAAATCTAACCTACCGCCTAATCCTAACCTTAAGCCCTAATGCTAACTCTAACCCAGAACCCTAAACCTACCCGTAACCCTTAACACTATCCCTATCTGTTAACCTTAACCCTGACCTTAACCATTACCCGCACCAAAGCATTTAAACCTGACCCTAACAATAATCCTTAATGATAACCCTAACACTAAACCCTAACCCTAAGCCCAACACTTAACCCTAATCCTATCCCTTAACCCTAACCCTAACCCTAATGCTAACCCCTAAACGTAACCCTAACCGTCACCAGTAAACCTAACCCTAACCTCTAAGACAAACCATAGCACATAACTCTAACCCTAAAACTAACCCTAACCCTAACCCTAACCCTAAACCCTAAGTCTTAACCTTAACCCTAAGCGTTAACTCTCACGCTAACCTTTAATCCTAACCCTAATCCTAATCTTCAACCCTAAACCTAACACTTAACCCTAACCCTGTACCAAACCCTAACCCCTCATCTTAACCCTAACCGTAAACCTCAACCCTAAAACAAAGTGTAACCGTTAAACCTAAGAGTAACCTTTTACCCTAACCCTAAGCCCTAACCCTAAGCCCTCACCCTAACACTAAACTTCATCCTTAACCCTAACCATAATCCTAACCCTAAATCTAATTCTCAGACTTCTTGCTTTCTTAGAGTATAGAAAGCCTGCAATCCTCCCATGCCATGCGTGAAAGGAGGCTCTACCAATGTGTCCTGCATGAAACCCACGGGCCCATACCCAGAGTATGACAGAGTGGGGTATCTGGTACAATCCCAGCCCCCTAAACTCCCCCCGCCCGCCTAATGCAGACAGGGCCCGTGCGCTAAGCATAAACAATACCTTTAACAGATAACCCTAACCCTGAACATAACACCCAACCCTGTTCCTATTTCTCCCCTTAACACGTAAACCTCACCGTGCGCCTAACTTTAACCTCTTATCCTAACGTTAATGCATAACCCATTTCCTGAGAACAACCCCTATCCCATAATTCTAACCCTATCTCCTAGTCATCACTGTGACACCTAATCCCTAACCCTAATTCTAAACCGCTAACCCTAACCGTAACCCTACCTACAACCCTAACACTGACAGTAACCCTTACTTCTAACCGCAACGCTATGCCTAACAAAAACCCTAACCCTTGACCCTAACCCTTCACCTTAACCCCTAAGCCTTACCCTAACCCTTAACCCTAATCCTAATCCTAACCATTAAACCTAACCCTAGCTCTTAAAGCTAACCCTAAACCTTACCCTCACGACTAGACCTAACCCTGACACTAACCTAACACCTAACCCTAACCAGAACCCCTAAGGCTAACCCTGAACCCTATCCCTAACCCTAGCAGTAAACTTTAACCCTAATCCTAAGCCCAACCCGTAACCCTAATCCTATCCTTTTACCCTAAAACTAACCCCTAAACCTAACCCCTACACCTCACGCTAACTCTAACCCCAATCCTAATTCTAACCATACCCCTTCATAAAACACTAACTCCTAACCGCTAACCCTAACACTAACCAAAAACCCTAATCACTAATCCCTAATCCTAACGCTTAACCTTTACCCTAACTGTTAACCCTCACCCTAAATCTTAACACTGACCCTAACCTTAACCTTTAACTCTAAGCCTATCCCTTAATCCTACAGTAAGGAAGACCCTTAATGCTAATGGGATCCCTTATCCCTAACCCTAACACTACAGCTAAAAATAACCCTAAGCTTTGATCCTTAAACCTAACCCCTAACACTTACTTTAACCCCAAACCCTAACCCTAATCCTAAGCATTAAACCTAACCCTATCTCTTACCCCTAACGCTAGCCCTTACCCTAACGCCTAGATCTAACCCTAAATCTAACCTACCGCCTAATCCTAACCTTAAGCCCTAATGCTAACTCTAACCCCGAACCCTAAACCTACCCTTAACCCTTAACACTAACCCTATCCGTGAACCTTAACCCTGACCTAACCATTACACGCACCCAAGCATTTAACCCTGACCAAAACCCTAATCCTTAATGCTAACCCTAAGACTAAACCCTAACCCTAAGCCCAAAACTTAACCCTAATCCTATCCCTTAACCCTAACCCTAACCCTAATGCTAACCCCTAAACGTAACCCTATCCGTGACCAGTAAACCTAACCCTAACCTCTAACACAAATCATAGCACATAACTCTAACCCTAAAACTAACCCTAACCCTAACCCTAACCCTAAACCCTAACTCTTAACCTTAACCCTAAGCGTTAACTCTCACGCTAACCTTTAATCCTAACCCTAATCCTAATCTTCAACCCTAAACCTAACACTTAACCCTAACCCTGTACCAAACCCTAACCCCTCATCTTAACCCTAACCGTAAACCTCAACCCTAAACCAAAGTGAAACCGTTAAACCTAAGAGTAGCCTTTAACCCTAACCCTAATCCCTAACCCTAAGCCCTCACCCTAACACTAAACTTCATCCTTAACCCTAACCATAATCCAACCCTAAATCTCATTCTCAGACTTCTTGCTTTCTTAGAGTATAGAAAGCCTGCAATCCTCCCATGCCATGCGTGAAAGGAGGCTCTACCACTGTGTACTGCATGAAACCCACGGGCCCATACCCAGAGTATGATAGAGTGGGTTCCCGGGTACAATCCCAGCCCCCTAATCTCCCCCCGCCCGCCTAATGCAGACAGGGCCCGGGCGCTAAGCATAAACAATACCTTTAACAGATAACCCTAACCCTGAACATAACACCCAACCCTGTTCCTCTTTCTCCCCTTAACATGTAAACCTCACCGTGCGCCTAACTTTAACCTCTTATCCTAACGTTAATGCATAACCCATTTCCTGAGAACAACCCCATCCCATGATTCTAACCCTATCTCCTAGTCATCACTGTGACACCTAATCCCTAACCCTAATTCTAAACCGCTAACCCTAACCGTAACCCTACCTACAACCATGACACTGACAGTAACCCTTACTTCTAACCCCAACGCTATGCCTAACAAAAACCCTAACCCTTGACCCTAACCCTTCACCCTAACCCCTAAGCCTTACCCTAACCCTTAACCCTAATCCTAATCCTAACCATTAAACCTAACCCTAGCTCTTAAAGCTAACCCTAAACCTTACCCTCACGACTAGACCTAACCCTGACACTAACCTAACACCTAACCCTAACCAGAACCCCTAAAGCTAACCCTGAACTCTATCCCTAAACCTAGCAGTAAATTTTAACCCTAAACCTAAGCCCAACCCGTAACCCTAATCCTATCCTTTTACCCTAAAACTAACCCCTAAACCTAACACCTAAACCACACCCTAACTCTAACCCCAATCCTAATTCTAACCATACCCCTTCATAAAACACTAACTCCTAACCGCTAACCCTAACACTAACCAAAAACCCTAATCACTAATCCCTAACCCTAACGCTTAACCTTTACCCTAACCGTTAACCCTCACCCTAAATCTTAACACTGACCCTAACCTTAACCTTTAACTCTAAGCCTAACCCTTAACCCTACAGTAAGGAAGACCCTTAATGCTAATGGGATCCCTTATCCCTAACCCTAACACTACAACTAAAAATATCCCTAACCTTGGATCCTTAAACCTAACCCCTAACACTTACTTTAACCCCAAACCCTAACCCTAATCCTAAGCATTAAACCTAACCCTATCTCTTAACCCTAACCCTAGCCCTTACCCTAACGCCTAGATCTAATCCTAAATATAACCTACCGCCTAATCCTAAACTTAAGTCCTAATGCTAACTCTAACCCTGAACCCTAAACCTACCCGTAACCCTTAACACTAACCCTATCCGTGAACCTTAACCCTGACCCTAACCATTACCCGCACCCAAACATTTAACCCTGACCCTAACCCTAATCCTTAATGATAACCCTAACACTAAACCCTAACCCTAAGCCCAACACTTAACCCTAATCCTATCCCTTAACCCTAACCCTAACCCTAATGCTAACCCCTAAACGTAACCCTAACCGTCACCAGTAAACCTAACCCTAACCGCTAACACAAACCATAGCACATAACTCTAACCCTAAAACTAACCCTAACCCTAACCCTAACCCTAAACCCTAAGTCTTAACCTTAACCCTAAGCGTTAACTCTCACGCTAACCTTTAATCCTAACCCTAATCCTAATCTTCAACACTAAACCTAATACTTAACTCTAACGCTGTACGAAACTCTAACCCCTCATCTTAACCCTAACCGTAAACCTCAACCCTAAACCACAGTGGAACCGTTAAACCTAAGAGTAACCTTTAACCCTAACCCTAATCCCTTACCCTAAGCCCTCACCCTAACACTAAACTTCATCCTTAACCCTAACCATAATCCTAACCCTAAATCTAATTCTCAGACTTCTTGCTTTCTTAGAGTTTAGAAAGCCTGCAATCCTCCCATGCCATGCGTGAAAGGAGGCTCTACCACTGTGTCCTGCATGAAACCCACGGGCCCATACCCAGAGTATGATAGAGTGGGTTCCCGGGTACAATTTCAGCCCCCTAAACTCCCCCCGCCCGCCTAATGCAGACAGGGCCCGTGCGCTAAGCATAAACAATACCTTTAACAGATAACCCTAACCCTGAACATAACTCCCAACCCTGTTCCTATTTCTCCCCTTAACACGTAAACCTCACCGTGCGCCTAACTTTAACCTCTTATCCTAACGTTAATGCATAACCCA